>NW_025176761.1:0-2039 GCF_004010195.1 Chiloscyllium plagiosum | reverse complement strand
CCTCAATACCTCAGAAAGTGCTCCCTCAATACGGCAGAAAGTGCTTCCGCAATACCTCAGATAGTGATCCCTCAATACCTCAGAAAGTGCTGCCTCAATACTTCAGAAAGTGGTCCCTCTACCTCAAAAAGTGCTCCCTCAGTACCTCAGAAAGTGCTTCCTGAATACCTCAGAAAGTGCTTTCTCAATACCTCAGATAGTTCTCCCTCAATACCTCAGATAGTTCTCCCTCAGTACCTCAGAAAGTACTTCCTCAGTAACTCAGATAGTTCTCCCTCAGTACCTCAGAATGTGCTTCCTCAATACCTCAGAAAGTGCTTACTCAATACCTCAGATCGTGGTCCCTCACTACCTCAGATAGTTCTCCCTCAATACTTCAGTAAGTGGTCCTTCAGTACCTAAGATAATTCTCCCTCAGTACCTCAGAAAGTGCTCCCTCAGGACCTCAGATAGTGCTTCCTCAGTACCTCAGAAGGTGCTCCCTCAATACCTCAGATAGTACCTCCTCAGTACCTCAGGAAGTGCTCCCTCAATACCTCAGGTAGTTCTCCCTCAATACCTCGAAAGTGCTCCCTCAATACCTCAGAGAGTGTTCCATCAATACCTCACATAGTTCTCCCTCAGTACGTCAGATAGTTCTCCCTCAGTACCTCAGAGAGTGCTAACTGAATACCTCAGAACTTGTTCCTTCAGTACCTCAGATAGTGCTCCCTCAATATCTCAAATAGTGCTCCCTTAATACCTCAGAAAGTGCTCCCTCAATTCCTCAGAAAGTTCTCCATAAATAGCACAGATAGTTCTGCCTCAGTACCTCAGATAGTGCTCCCTCAATACCTCAGATAGTGCTCCCTTAATACCTCAGAAAGTGCTCCCTCAGTACCTCAGAAAGTGTTCCCTCTATACCTCAGAAAGTGCTTCCTCAATTCCTGAGAAAGTGCTCCCACAGTACCTCAGAAAGTGCTCCCTCAATACTTCAGAAAGTGCTTCCTCAATACATCAGAAAGTGCTTCCTCAGCACCTCAGATAGTGCTCCCTCAATACCTCAGAAAGTGCTCCTTCAATACCTCAGAAATTGCTTACTCAATACCTCAGAAAGTGCTTCCTCTGTTCCTCAGAAAGTTCTCCCTCAGAACCACCGATAGTGCTCCCTCAATACCTCAGAAAGTGCTCCATCAATACCTCAGATAGTTCTCCCTCAGAACCTCAGATAGTGCTCCCTCAATACCTCAGAACTTATTCCCTCAGTACCTCAGATAGTTCTCCATCAGTACCTCAGAAAGTGATTAATCAATACCTCAGATAGTTCTCCCTCAATACCTCGGAAAGTGCTCCCTCAATACCTCAGATAGTTCTCGCTCTATGCCTCAGATAGTACTCCACTATACCTCAGAAAGTGCTCCCTCAATACCTCAGATAGTTCTCCCTCCATGCCTCAGATAGTACTCCACAATACCTCAGAAAGTGCTCCCTCAGTACCTCAGATAGATCTCCCTCAATACCTCAGACAGTGCTCCCTCAGTACCTCAGAAAGTGCTCCCTCAGTACCTCAGATAGTTCTCCCTCAGTACCTCAGAGAGTGCTTCCTGAATACCTCAGAATCTGTTCCCTCAGTACCTCAGATAGTGCTCGCTCAATGCCTCAGAAAGTGCTCGCTCAGTACCTCAGAAAGTGCTTCCTCAATACGTCAGCAAGTGCTCCATCAAAACCACAGATAGGTCTGCCTCAGTCCCTCAGATAGTGCTCCCTCAATACCTCAGAAAGTGCTCCCTCAGTCCCTCAGAAAGTGTTCCCTCAATACCTCAGAAAGTGATCCCTCAGTACCTCAGAAAGTGCTTCCTCAAGACATCAGAAAGTGCTCCCTCAGTACCTCAGAAAGTGCTCCCTCAATACCTCAGAAAGTGCTCCCTCAATACCTCAGAAATTGCCTCCTCAATACCTCAGAAAGTGCTCCCTCAATACCTCAGAAAGTGCTACCTCTGTACTTCAGAAAGTACTCCCTCAGTACCACAGATAGTGCTCCCTCAATACCTCAGAAAGTG
>NW_025176760.1:0-2039 GCF_004010195.1 Chiloscyllium plagiosum | reverse complement strand
TTCAGATAATGATTTCCAGATAAACAACACTCTGTAGGTGAAAGCATTCTCCCAAAATCTCCTCAAAATATTTTGTCTTCTGTCTTTCATTTATGTCATTCTATTCCTTCCCAATAGAGGCTTATCCCTGTCATACATATCTATCCTCTTCATAAAATGTGCACGTTCATCGGTTTCTCACTCAGCCTTCTCTGCGCTAAGATAAACATCCCCAGCCTAGCTCGTCTACCTTCACAATGGGAGAGGTCCAGCCCTTGCCATTCTTTTCATCTCCTGTGAATTTCTCCTGCAATCAGACGCTTCCAGCAGTCTGGTGATTACAACGGAAAAGCAAAGTTGTCTGAAGAAAAGCCAAAAGGTCTGAACAAAATCAGCAGCTCTTGTCCATCTCTGATGAGAAAGGAAAGTGAACGTTTTGAGTCCAACGATCCGTCTTCTGAACTGTTGGGAAGGGCGGGTGGGTGAAGAATGTGGAAGAGGGCGGACGGTTTCTAAAATGATTAAACTCGATGTTGGGTCCTAAAGTTTGCATCGTCTCTCGGTAGAAAATGAGTTGCTAATCTTCCAGCTTATATTGTGCCTAGAAGGAGCACTGCAGCAGACCAGAGACTGAAGTCGTAGCCTGGGAACACAGTGTCTAGAGTAGAGTGGTGCTGGAAAAGCACAGCAGTTCAGGCAGCATCCGAGTAGCAGTTAAATCGACGTTACGGGCAAAAGCCTTCATCAGGAATACAGGCAGAGAGCCTGAAGGGTGGAGAGATCGTAGAGAGAGGAGGAAAACGTCTTCAAGGCAGGAATCCTTGGAAGATGATTAAAATCTACTCGGTAGGATTAAAATCAACTAGGTAAAAACAATGACTGCAGATGCTGGAAACCAGAGTCAAGATAAGAGTGCTGCTGAAAATATCGACGTTTCGGGCAACAGTCCTTCATCAGGAATGCGGGTAGAGAGCCTGAAGTGTGGGAGCACAGTGTAATGTTGATGTTACAGGAGACTGCAAGATCGGGATAGTTCTTGTTGATTCTGGACAGACCGGAAGTGATCTCAGCATTGTCACCGACTCTGTTTTCCTCTCTCCATTGTACAGAGATCACATTCTGAGCAGGAAATACAATTGCCTCGATTAAATGAATTTGCAGACAAATCTCTGGAAGATGTGACTGGAAGCTTCCACAGTGAGGAGAGACATCAGAAACCAGCAGGAAATGCAGCTTACAACATAGAACGTTACAATGCAGTGCAGGCACTTCGGCCCTCGCTGCTGCAGAGACCTGTAAAAATAATGTGATGTCCATTGTAATGGAAAATTAACAGTTATTTTGAAACCAGTAAAAGCACAGTGAAACAAAGAAGATACCTTTTCGGTAGATACAGAGGCAACATATTCAGTCCTTAAATCAAGGCAGTTCAGAGAGTCGTGATACGAGAGAGATTAACCGCACCCCTATTGTGTGAAACCAGTTATGGTGAGACATTCCAATTCTCATTTCTGTTCTCGGAATTCTGTCCTTTAAATCTGAATGCTCACGATCTCATAGAGAGACTGGAGTCGGATTTGTGCAGGCTTGCAGTTAATTGAAAAAGAAGATTTACCAGCGCAGGCTGTAAAATACGACTCACGACCCCTGATGCATGTCTCTGAGTGGCTATTAAGGCAAAGAGCCATAAGTTCCATGAGCGATTCGTTCGCCCAGGAAGCAAGTAACAATGTAAATCCCATTAACAACGATTTTCTTGCTGGGGACAGCACACATACACCGCGATGGCCATTACAAATCATATGAGAAGGATTGTTTGACGGGATTGGTTAAACAAGATCAGTTAGTATTTTGCGAACTTTATTAAAATGATCACAGATGTGCAGTCAGTGTAAACCTATCCAATGTATCTGTGACGGCAAGTAGACCCTATCTTTTGATGTGGAACGCTCCTTTCCTCAAGTACCGTTGGAGAAGGCATCCAGAGACAGGTGGCAGGATTTGGGACCATGGGTACTACAGGCACAAAAAAACGGAAGATTGTGTCTTCAGGGACGATG
>NW_025176759.1:0-2039 GCF_004010195.1 Chiloscyllium plagiosum | reverse complement strand
GAGTCTGATTCCATCAGGGAGTCTGATTCCATGAATGAGTCTGATTCCATTGAGGAGTCTGATTCCATCGGGGAGTCTAATTCCATCAATGAGTCTGATTCCATCGTGGAGTCTGATTCCATCAATGAGTCTGATTCCATCAGGGAGTCTGATTCCATCAATGCGTCTAATTTCATCAGGGAGTCTGATTCCATCGGGGAGTCTGATTACATCAATGAGTCTGATTCCATCGGGGAGTCTGATTCTTTCGGGGAGTCTGATTTCATCAGGGAGTCTGATTCCAACAATGAATCTGATTCCATCAGGGAGTCTGATTCCATCAATGAGACTGATTCCATCATTGAGTCTGATTCCATCAATGCGTCTAATTTCATCAGGGAGTCTGATTCCATCAATGAGTCTTATTCCATCGGGGAGTCTGATTCCATCATTGAGTCTGTTTCCATCGGGGAGACTGATTCCATCGGGGTGTCTGATTCCATCAGGATGTCTGTTTTCATCAATGATGCTGATTCCATCAATGAGTCTGATTCCATCGGGGAGTCTGATTCCATCATTGAGTCTGACTCCATCGGGGAGACTGATTCCATCGCGGTGTCTGATTCCATCGGGGAGTCTGCATTCATCACTGAGTCTGATTCCTTTGGAGAGTCTGATTCCACCAGGTAGTCTGATTCCATAAATGAGTCTGATTCCATCAGGGAGTCTGATTCCATTAATGAGTCTGATTCCATCCGGATGTCTGATTCCATCAATGAGTCTGATTCCATCAATGAGCCTGATTCTATCAATGAGTTTGATTCCATCAATGAGTCTGATTCCAGCAGGGAGTCTGATTCCATCAATACGTCTGATTCCATTGGGGAGTCTGATTCCATCAGGGAGTCTGATTCCATCTATGAGTCTGATTCCATCAATGAGCCTGATTCTATCAATGAGTTTGATTCCAACATTGAGCCTGATTCCATCGGGGAGACTGATTCCATCGGGGAGTCTGATTCCATCAATGAGTCTGATTCCATCAGGGAGTCTGATTCCATCAAAAGTCTGATGCCATCAATGAGTCTGATTCCATCGGGGTGTCTGATTCCATCAATGAATCTGTTTCCATCAGGGAGACTGATTGCATCGGGGAGTCTGATTCCAACTATAAGTCTGATTCAAACGGGGAGACTGATTCCATCGGGGAGTCTGATTCCATCAATGAGTCTGATTCCATCAATGAGTCTGATTCGACAAATGAATCTGATTCCATCAGGGAGTCTGATTCCATCGGGGAGTCTGATTTCATCATGGAGTCTGATTCCATCAATGAGTCGGATTCCATCAGGGAGTCTGATTTCTTCGGGGAGTCTGATTCCATCGGGAAGTCTTATTCCATCAGGGATCCTGAAGAAGGGCCTGTGCCCGAAACGTCGAATCTCCTGTTCCCTGGATGCTGCCTGACCTGCTGTGCTGTTCCAGCAATAAAGTTCTAACTTTGATCTCCAGCATCTGCAGACCTCACTTTCTCCTCGATGATTCCATCAGGGAGTCTGATTCCATCACTGAGTCGGATTCCATCAGGGAGTCTGATTCCATCGGGGAGTCTGATTCCATCGGGAAGTCTGATTCCATCAGGGAGTCTGATTCCATCAATGAGTCTGATTCCATCAATGAGTCTGATTCCATTGGGGAGTCTGATTCCATTGGGGAGTCTGATTCCATCGGGGAGTCTGATTCCATCAATGAGTCTGATTCCGTTGGGGAGTCTGATTCCATCAATGAGTCTGATTCCAGCATGGAGTCTGATTCCATCAATAAGTCTGATTCCATTGGGGAGTCTGATTCCATCAGGGAGTCCGATTCCATCAATGAGTCTGATTCCATCGGGGAGACTGATTCCATCGGGGAGTCTGATTCCATCAATGAGTCTGATTCCATCAGGGAGTCTGATTCCATCAAGAGTCTGATGCCATCAATGAGTCTGATTCCATCGGGATGTCTGATTCCATCAATGAGTCTGTTTCCATCAGGGAGACTGATTCCATCGGGGAGTC
>NW_025176758.1:0-2039 GCF_004010195.1 Chiloscyllium plagiosum | reverse complement strand
TAATTATCCCCAGCAGCAATAATGCCTGTTGCCAGAGTGAGTAATTATGCCCAGCAACAATAATGCCTGTTGTCCGTTTGAGTAATTATCCCCAGCAACAATAATGCCGATTGCCAGTGTGAGTAATTATCCCCAGTAACAATAAGGCCTGTTGTCAGTGTGAGTAATTATCCCCAGCAACAATAATGACTGTTGTCAGTCTGAGTAATTAAACACAGCAACAAAAATGCCTGATGCCAGAGTGAGTAATTTTCCCCAGCACAAGTAATGCCTGTTGACCGTGTGTGTTATTATCCCCCCAAAGAATGCCTGTTGCCAGTATGAGTAATTATCCCCAGCAGCAATAATGCCTGTTGTCAGTTTGAGTAATTATCTTCAGCAACAAGACGGCCTGCAGTCAGTGTGAGTAATTATCCCCAGCAACAATGATATCGGTTGTCAGTGTGAGCAATTATCCCCAGCCACAATAATGCCTTTTGTCAGTGTGAGTAATTATCCCCAGCAACAATAATGCCTGTTGTCAGTGTGAGTATTTATCCCCAGCAACAATAATTTCTGTTGCCAGAGTGAGTAATTTTGCCCAGCAACAATAATGCCTGTTGTCAGTCGGAGTAATTGTCCCCAGCAACAATAATGCCTGTTGTCAGTGTAGGCAATTATCCCCAGCAACAATAATGCCTGTTGTCAGTGTGAGTAATTATCCCCAACAAAAATAATGCCAGTTGTCAGTGTGAGTAACTACTATCAGCAACAATAATGCCGGTTGTCAGTCTGAGTAATTATACCCAGCAACTATAATATCTCTTGTCTGAGTGAGTCATTATCCCCAACAACAATAATGCCTGAGTGAGTATTTATCCCAGCAACAATAATTTCTGTTGCCAGAGTGAGTAATTATGCCCAGCAACAATAATGCCTGTTGTCAGTCGGAGTAATTGTCCCCAGCAACAATAATGCCTGTTGTCATTGTGAACCATTATCCCCAGCAAAGGTAAGACCTGTTGTCAGTGTGAGTAATTATCCCCAACAACAATAATGCCTGTTGTCAGTGTAGGCAATTATCCCCAGCAACAATAATGCCTGTTGTCAGTGTGAGTAATTATCCCCAACAAAAATAATGCCAGTTGTCAGTGTGAGTAACTACTATCAGCAACAATAATGCCGGTTGTCAGTCTGAGTAATTATACCCAGCAACTATAATATCTCTTGTCTGAGTGAGTCATTATCCCCAACAACAATAATGCCTGTTGAAAGCGTGAATAATTATCCCCAACAACAGTAATGCCTGTTGCCAATGAGAGTAATTGTCCCCATCAACAATAATGTCTGCTGCCAGTGTGAGTAATTATGCGCAGCAACAATAATGCCTGTTGCCAGTGTGAGTATTTATACAAAACAACAATAATGCCTGTTGGCAGTGTGAGTAATTATCCCCAGCAACATTAATGCCGGTTGCCAGTGTGAGAATGTATCCTCAGCAACAATAATGCCTGTTGTCAGTGTGAGACATTATCCACAGCAACAATAATGCCTGCTGCCAGTGAGAGTAAATATCCCCAGCCACAATAATGCCTTTTGTCAGTGTGAGTAATTATCCCCAGCAACAATAATGCCTGTTGTCAGTGTGAGAAATTATCCCCATGAACAATAATGCCTGTTGCCAGTGTGAGTAATTATCCCCAGCAAGAATAATGCCTGTTGTCAGTTTGGGAAATTATCTCCAGCAACAAGACGGCCTGCAGTCAGTGTGAGTAATTATCCCCAGCAACAATGATGTCGGTTGTCAGTGTGAGCACTTATCCCCAGCAACAATAATGCCTGTTGTCAGTGTGAGTAATTATCTCCAGCAACAATAATGCCTGTTGTCAGTGTGAGTTACTGACCCCAGCAACAATAATGCCTCTTGTCAGTCTGAGTAATTAAACACAGCAACAAAAATGCCTGATGCCAGAGTGAGTAATTTTCCACAGCACAAGTAATGCCTGTTGACCGTGTGTGTTATTATTCCCCAAAGAATGCCTGTTGCCAGTGTGAGTAAT
>NW_025176757.1:0-2039 GCF_004010195.1 Chiloscyllium plagiosum | reverse complement strand
CTGGGCTCACTGCCCTCGCTGTTCCCTGGACTCTCTGCCCTCACTGTTCCCGGAGTCACTGCCCTCGCTATTCCCGGGACTCTCTGCCCTTGCTGTTCCCAGGACAAACTGCCCTCACTGATCCCAGGACTCACTGCCATCACTGTTCCCGGACTCACTGCCCTCACTGTTCTCGGGACACACTGCCCTCACTGTTCCTGGGACACACTGCCATCACTGTACCCGGATTCACTGCCCTCACTGTTCCCGGCACACACTTCCCTCGCTGTTCCTGGGATTCACTGCCCTCGCTGTTCCCGGACTCACTACCCTCGCTGTGCCCTGGACTCACTGACCTCGCTGTTACCTGGACTCACTGCCCTCGGTGTTCCCAGACTCACTGCCCTCGCTGTTCCGGACTCACCGCCCTCACTGATCCCAGGATTGATTGCCCTCGCTGTTTCCGGGACACACTGCCCTCGCTGTTCCCTGGACTCACTGCCCTCGCTGATCCCTGGACTCACTGCCCTCACTGTTCCCGAAGTCACTGCCCTTGCTGTTCCCGTACTCACTGCCCTCGCTGTTTCCTGGACTCACTGCCCTCGCTGTTCCCGTACTCACTGCCCTCACTGTTCCCTGGACTCACTGCCCTCACTGGTTCCCGGACTCACTGCCGTCACTGGTTCCCGGACTCACTGCCCACACTGGTTCCCTGGACACACTGCTCTTTCTGTTCCTGGGACTCACTGCCCTCACAGTTCCCTGGACTTACTGCCCTCGCTGTTCCCAGACTCACTGCCCTCGCTGCTTCTGGACTTACTGCCCTCGCTGTTCCCGGATTCACTGCCCTCACTGTTCCCAGGACTCACTGCCCTCGCTGCTTCTGGACTCACTGCCCTCACTCTTCACGGGACACTCTGCCCTCGCTGTTCCCGTACTTATGGCCCTCGCTACTCCCAGACTTACTCCACTCGC
This sequence comes from Chiloscyllium plagiosum, assembly GCF_004010195.1. Classification (NCBI taxonomy): domain Eukaryota; kingdom Metazoa; phylum Chordata; class Chondrichthyes; order Orectolobiformes; family Hemiscylliidae; genus Chiloscyllium; species Chiloscyllium plagiosum. The sequence goes on along the minus strand of NW_025176757.1, from coordinate 1,085 downwards.
TGTGCCCTGGACGCACTGCCCTAGCTGCTTCTGGACCCTCTGCCCTCGCTGTTCCCTGGACTCACTGCCCTCACTGTTCCAGGACTCACTGTCCTCGCTGCTCCTGGACTCACTGTCCTCGCTGCTTCTGGACTCACTGCCCTCGCTGTTCCCTGGACTCACTGCCCTCGCTGTTCCTGGACTCACTGCCCTCGCTGTTCCTGGACTCACTGCCCTCACTGTTTCCAGACTCACTGCCCTCACTGCTCCTGGACTCACTGCCCACAGTGCTCCCAGGACTCACTGCCCTCACTGTTCCCAGACTCACTGCCCACAGTGCTCCCAGGACTCACTGCCCTCGCTTTTCCCTGGACTCACTGCCCTCACTGCTTCTGGATTCACTGCCCTCGCTGTTCCCGGACTCACTGACCTCACAGTTGCTGGACTCACTGCCCTCACTGTTTCCAGACTCACTGCCCTCACTGTTTCCAGAATCACTGCCCTCGCTTTTCCCGGGACTCACTGCCCTCGCTGTTTCCGGGACACATGCCCTCGATGTTCCCGGACTCACTGCCCTCACTGTTCCCAGTTCTAGCTGCCCCTACCGTTACCAGACTCACTGCCCTCACTGTTCCCGGGACGCACTGCCCTCACTGTTCCTCGGACACACTGCCCTCACTGTTCCTGGGACACACTGCCATCGCTGTTCCCTGGACTCACTGCCCTGGCTGCTCCCGGACTCACTGCCCTCACTGTTCCTGAAGTCACTGCCCTCGCTGTTCCCTGGACTCACTGCCCTCACTGTTTCCAGACTCACTGCCCTCACTGGTTCCTGGACCACTGCCCACACTGTCCCCGGACTCACTGCCCTCACTGTTCCCTGGACACACTGCCCTCGCTGTTCCTGAAGTCACTGCCTTCGCTGTTCCCGACCTCACTGCCCTCGCTGTTCCTGGGACATACTGCCCTCATTGTTCCCGGGACACACTGCACTCACTGTTCCCGGACTCACTGCCCTCGCTGCTCCCGGACTCACTGCCCGCACTGTTCCCAGACTCACTGCCCTCGCTGCCCCTGGACGCGGTGCCCTCGCTGCTCCTGGACAC
>NW_025176756.1:0-2039 GCF_004010195.1 Chiloscyllium plagiosum | reverse complement strand
TATGGGGAGGGGGGGTCTTGAATGAGTACTTTTCTTCAGTATTTACAAACGAGAGGGACCGTATTGTTGAAGAGGAGAGTGTGAAACGCACTGGTAAGCTAGAAGAGATACTTGTTAGGAAGGAAGATGTGTTGGGCATTTTGAACAACTTTGAGATAGACAAGTCCCCTGGGCATGACGGGATATATCCGAGGGTTATCTGGGAAGCAAGAGAGGAAATTGCAGAGCAGTTGGCAATGATCTTTTTGTCTTCACTGTCAACGGGGTGGTACCAGGGGACTGGAGAGTGGCGAATGTTGTGCCCCTGTTCAAAAAAGGGAATAGGGATAACCCCGGGAATTACAGACCAGTTAGTCTTACTTCAGTGGTAGGCAAAGAAATGGAAGGGGTACTGAGGGACAGGATTTATGAGTATCTGGAAAGACACTGCTTGATTAGGGACAGCCAGCACGGATTTGTGAAGGGTAGGTCTTGCCTTACAAGTCTTATTGAATTCTTTGAGGAGGTGACCAAGCATGTGGATGAGGGTAGAGCAGTGGATGTAGTGTACATGGATTTTAGTAAGGCATTTGATAAGGTTCCCCATGGTAGGCTTGGGAAACTCCTTAATTCTGCTTGCTAAAGTTATTTCATGAGCCCTTTTAGCCCACTTGATTCCTCGTTTAAGATTGGTCCCACCCTCCTGATATTCCTCCAAGGCCCATTCTGTTCTTCGCTGCCTGGACCTTATGTACGCTTTCCTTTTCCTCTTTGCTGGCCGCACCATTTCTCCTGTCATCCACAGTTCAGGAATCTTGTCTTTTCTATCCTTTGTTTTCAAAGGGGCATGCCTATCCTACACTATCTTCAACCTATCTTTGAAAGCCTCGCACACAGCAAATGTGGACTTCCCTTCAAATAGCTGCTCCCAATCCTCATTTCACAGCTCCTGTCAAATGTTGATATAATTGGCCTTGGCCCAGTTTCGTACTTTTCCCTCAGGACCACTCTCATCTATGTCTGTGATTGACAGTGTTTCAGACGATTAACGGATATTCCGGATTGGTCCGAACTCTAGAACGTTATGAAAAACCATCGACCAAGGCACAAACACAGGGTTCACCTGCAGACGGTTTTCTTAAATCTTCTGGAGGCATTCTGAGGAGACCAGCACGGCAAGGGTCAGAGACCAGCTGACCAACCAGAGACCAGCTGATCACCCAGAGAGAGAGTGAGGGAGAGAGAAACCAGCTTCATCGACCCAGAGACAGAGAGAGACACACACACAGAGAGAGGGAGAGAGAGGGAGAGTTAGATAGACAGAGAACGAGAGAGAGACAGATAGAGACAGAGTGAGACAGTGAGAGAGACAGAGTGTGAGAGAGAGAGAGAGGGCCAGACAGACAGAGACAGAGAGACAGAAAGATAGAGAGAGAGAGACAGAGACAGAGAGTGTGAGACGCAGAGAAAGAGAGAGAGACTGCGTATATCTCCAAGCGACTCAGGACTTAAAGCACCAGTAGGATTACAGAGAGCATGCCTGTAATTAAAGGGTATTGTAACATGTTTCCTGATAAAGATGGGACTGTGTACATTGGTATTGGCTCATGTTTGTACTGATTTGACCGTTTCAGTATTGGTGACACCTGGGCACATTCATTCAGATCATTCACGTTGGAGTTGTCGAACTTGTATTAAGGAGGAATTGGACAACATCTTCATCTCTGGAATTATCTCATGATCTTCCACTGGGCTGTCTCCAAAGCAATTATATCCCAAAATTGTATGCAAAACTCCAGCTGAGATTGTTCTCCAGCCTTCTACACTTGCAGCAACACTCCCCGACCTTTATACTCTATTCTGTTTATAATAAATGTCAAAACTCCATTTGCCTTCCATGTTAGCTGCTGTAGCTGCAATGATCAGAGGGAGGTCAGGGATGTATCTGGACGGACAGTGACAGTAAGGGGGAGGTCAGTGATGTATCTGGACGGACAGTGACAGTAAAGGGGAGGTCAGTGATGTATCAGATGGACAGTAACAGTAAGGGGGAGGTCAGT
>NW_025176755.1:0-2039 GCF_004010195.1 Chiloscyllium plagiosum | reverse complement strand
GATTACATTACACCCTCTCTGTCAGACCTGTATCATACTAAGCGATTACATTACACTCTCTCTATCAGACCTGTATCATACTGAGAGATTACATTACACCTTTTCTGTCAAACCTGCATCAGACTGAGAGATTACATTACGCCCTCACTGTCAGACCGGTCTCATACTGATAGATTACATTACGCCCTCACTGTCAGACCTGTATCATACTGCGAGAATACATTTCACCCTCTCTGTCAAACCTGTACCATACTGAGAGATTGCATTACACCCTCTCTGTCACACCTTAATATACTGAGTGATTACATTACACCCTCTCTCTCAGACCTGCATCAGGCTGAGAGATTACATTAAACCCTCTCTGTCAGACCTGTATTATACTGAGAGATTACATTACACCTTCCCTGTCAGACCTGTACCATACTGAGTGTTTCCATTACACCCTCTCCGACAGACCTGTATCAGACTGAGAGAGTACATTACACCCTCTCTGTCAGACGTGTATTATACTGACTGATTACATTACACCCTCTCTTTCAGACCTGTGTCATACTGAGTGATTACATTACACCGTCTCTGTCAGACCTGTATCGTACTGAGAGATTACATTACACCCTCACTGTTTGATCGTTATCATACTGAGTGATTACATTACACCCTCTCTGTCAGACCTGTATCATACTGAGAGATTCCATTACACCCTCTCTGTCAGACCTGTATCAGGCTGAGAGATTACATTAGACCCTAAATGTCAGACTTGTTTTATACTGAGATATTACATTACTCCCGCTCTGTCAGACCTGCATCATGCAGATTGATTACATTACAACGTTACGGTCAGACCTGCATCAGTCTGAGAGATTACATTACACCCGCTCTGTCAGACCTGTAACATACTGAGAGATTACATTACACCCTCACTGTCAGACCTGTATCATACTGAGAGATTACATTACACCCTCTCTGTCAGCCCTGCATCACGCTGAGAGATTCCATTACACCCTCTCTGTCAGACCTGTATTGTAATTAGAGATTACATTATACCCTCTCTGTCAGATGTGTATTATAATGAGAGATTAATTACACCCTCAATGTCAGACATGTGTCATACTGAGAGATTACATTAAACCTTCTCTGTCAGACCTGTTTCAGACTAAGAGATTTCATTACACCCTCGCTGTCAGACCTGTATCATACAGAGAGGTTACATTACACCCTTACTGTCAGACCTGCATTATACTGAGATATTACATTACACCCTCTCTCTCAGACCTGTATCATACTGAGAGATTACATTACACCCTCACTGTCATACCTGTATCATGCTGAGAGATTACATTACACCCTCTCTGTCAGACCTGCATCACGCTGAGAGATTACATTACACCCTCTCTGTCAGACCTGTATCATACTGAGAGATTACATTACACCCTTTCTGTCAGACCTGTATCATACTGAGAGATTACATTACACCCTCTCTGTCAGACGTGTATTTTACTGAGAGATTACATTACACCCCCTCTGTCAGACCTGTTCCAAACTAAGAGATTACATTACACCCTCTCTGTCAAACCTGTACTATACTGAGAGATTACATTATACCCACTCTGTCAGACCTGTATCATACTAAGATATTACATTGCAACCCCTCTGTCAGACCTGTATTATATTGAGTGATTACATTATACACTCTCTGTCAGACCTGTATTATACTGAGTGATTACATTACTCCCGCTCTGTCAGACCTGTATTATACAGAGTGATTACATTACACCCTCATTGTCAGACCTGTTCCACACTAAGAGATTACATTGAACCCTCTCTGTCAAACCTGCAACAGGATGAGAGATTACATTACACCCTCTCTGTCAGACCTGTATTATAATGAGAGATTACATTACACCCTCTCTGTCAGACCTGAATCATGCTGACAGATTACATTACACCCTCTCTGTCAGACCTGCATCATGCTGAGAGATTACGTTACACCCTCTCTGTCAGAGTTGTGTTATACTGAAAGATTACATTACACCCTCTCT
>NW_025176754.1:0-2039 GCF_004010195.1 Chiloscyllium plagiosum | reverse complement strand
GTTAGCGAGGATGGACATTTACAAGGTAGAGTCGAACCCCTCTGTTAATTAAAACCAAACAACCAGAAAAGCCCGCATCACCTCGTAATCTGTTAAAATATGAGCGACACTGATCTTCTGCACTCCATTATTTAAACAAAAATAACAAGTTAGTTTCTTAATTTTAATAGTGAACACTAAACAACTATTCAAAAATACAAACCCCTCTTTTCTTAACTACTTACTATCTGCTAAAATTCTGTAAAAATATGCTGTTCCAACAATCCACATATTAAACATTACAATCTCAAGATCATGCAGTCTCCATCTTCCACGCTGTGTTCATTCTTCCAGCTGCTGATCTCCCTGAGTCATATTTTGTTAATTGCAAGTAGGTTTGATATGAACATGTATCTTTGATAGAGAGTGTTTGAGTTGGCCAGTTAGCACTCCTGCTCTACAGCAGTTACTCTGCTCTTGGGTGGCAGTGGCTCCCCCTCTAGTTTTCAAAATGCTGGGTTTATATACTTTCCATGATACAACATTTCTCATAATTTGATTGCTTTACAGGTGCTCAAATAATAATATTCAGATTCCGTTGGCTTCTGGTATCCTGAGCGTTATTTTAACTCCTTGATTGCATTTGAATTGCTGTCAAAACAGCAACCAAAACTCAGGTATACATTTCCCAGCTGATTGTGACATTTGAAACAGTCTGACCGTTAGCTGGCTGTACTTTCTATTCAGCAAGACCCGTTCTGTCATAAAGTGACCAGACATGCTTTCGGCTTCATAACATCTGCCCCCTGCTGGAAAACAAATATGAACCAACAGAATGAAAAGATGGCGACATTTCTTTTCCTCTAATTCTTAATCCCATTTTTATGATATGCAAAAGTATTAATCTCAGTTATAACATTCATATTAATTCTCCACACATACATAGTACTGGAATAAGTCAATTTTATTCTAAACTTCTTCCTTTAAATTCACGATAACATATCTGCTATAACATTTTTACCACCCAAAGCATGTACATTTTGTGAGTTTAAAGTCGGTAACATAAGACTCCAATGAAATATTTTGGTCTTTAGATTGCCAAAACAATGGGAGAGGATTGTCATTGTTGCCCACAACAGCCTCCGACAATTTATTCGTCATGTGAACATTACAATACTTCAGGCCAGTACAAAACTCAATCATTCTTTTTCAATAATGAGATGTTGTATTTATTTCTGGTGGATATTGAGCTTTTTCGTCAAGGAGCCAATTGGCCATTCAATTCCATCATCATCTTTCTGCATCAATACATCTCCGATCACTATATCCTGAGCATCAGACACAATTTTCAAAGGCTTTCAAAATATTTGGTGCAGATAAAACTGGCGCGGTGATATAACATGCTTTAAAATTCTCAAATACCTCCTGGCATTGTTCTGTCCACCATAATTCTGCATTGATCTTTCCAAGATCAAAGTCATTAATTGCAATGAGTTGGAATTTGCTGGGATCTTTTGTACCCCAAATCTGTTCAAATCTGTCCAAATCCCATACGGCAAGGCCCCAAACTGTTATGACATCAATGTCGAATCCCTCTGTTAATTAAAACTACACACCCCAAAAAGCTCACCTCACATCATAATGTGTTAAAACGTGAGCAGCAGAGAACTCCTAAATTCCACTAATAAACAAAAAATAAAAATTTATATGTATGCAAGTTAGCTCGCTGAGCTTGAAGGTGTGTTTTCAGAAGTGTCGTCACCATGAATAGGTGACATCATCAGTGAGCGTCTCCGCTGAAACTCTGGTGGTATATCCCGCCTCTCTATTTATGGATCTTGGTTTCTTAAAGTGTATGATGTCATTTGCAGTTATTTTAACAAGAGAATATAGACAGGATCTAAATTGATGCATTTATTGATGGACTTCTGGTCTGAATGCCATTCCTCGAAGAAGATCCTTCCGTGTCTAACTATGCCTGTGTGCTTTGTCCCAGTCAACGTGGTGCCTTTCTTTGTCTGTATGTGTGGAATATAGTGATAGTGGGTCATTTCTTTTGG
>NW_025176753.1:0-2039 GCF_004010195.1 Chiloscyllium plagiosum | reverse complement strand
TCCGGGCTACCTGTTATTTTGTACATAATCCACTCCGAAATCAGCGATTAGATTCCAGGCTGTAACTCTTTCCGCGCCTTTCTGTTATTCTGTATATAAACCACCCTGAACCCCTTGATTAGATTCCAGGCAGAAGCTCACACCGGGGTATTTGTTATTTTGTATATAAACCATACTTAACCCCTCGATTAGATTCCAGGTTGTAACTCACTCTCGGGTATTTGTCATGCTGTATAAAATACACCCTGAACCCCTAGATTTGATTCCAGGCTGCAAATCATTCCGGGCTATCTGTTATTCTATATATAAACCACTCTGATCCCCTCGATTAGATTCCAGTCTGTATCTCATTCTGTGGCATCTGTTATTCTGTGTATAAACCACTCTGAACTCCTCGATTAGATTCCAGGCATTAACTCACTCAGGGCTATCTGTTATTCTGTATACTAACAAGCTTGAACCCCTCAATTAGATTCCATGCCTTAACTCACTCCAGCGTATCTGTTTTTGTATATAAACCACCCTGAACACCTCGACAACATTTCAGGCAACAACTCACTCCGAGCTATCTGTTATTCTGTAACATAAACCAACCTGAACCCCTTGATTAGGTTCCAGGCTGTAACTCACCCTGGGATATCTGTTATTCTGTATATAAGCCACACTTAACCCCTCGATTAGATTCCAGGTTGTAACTCACTCTCGGGTATCTGATATGCTGTTTCAAAACCACCCTGAACCCCTCGATTTGATTCCAGGCTGCAACTCATTCCGGGCTATCTGTTATTCTGTATATAAACCACTCTGAACTCCTCGATTAGATTCCAGGCATTAACTCATTCAGGGCAATCTGTTATTCTGTATATAAACAAACCTGAACCCCTCAATCAGATTCCATGCCTTAACTCACTCCAGGGTATCTGTTTTCTGTATATAAACCACCCCGAACCCCTCAATAAAATTCCAGGCTTTAATTCACTCCGGGATTTCTGTTATTCTGTCACATAAACCAGCCTGAACCCCTTGATTGGATTCCATGCCTTAACTCACCCTGGGCTATCTGTTATTCTGTATCTCAACCACTCTGAACCCCTCAATTAGATTCCATGCCTTAAGTCACTCCGGGCTATCTGTTATTTTGTATATTAACCACCCTGAACCCATTGATTTGATTCCACTTCCTGCCATGTTAAACTCATGTTGCCAACACAATCTAATCTCAATAATGATCAATGTATCGCGGGTTCTCCTATCTGCTAGCACTACCATCAAGTTAACTTACTGATGTTTACGTACATGAGCAGCGTCGCATCTGAACAATACTGTTTCAGAATTTCTCAACATTTTACACAGAAACTTTCAGCTTTTTCTATTCTTATTGCAAATCACCTTCCAGAATATTCTCTTGCACCTGCCAATGTTTTCAATATAATTCACAAAACACTGACAGCAAAGTAGATGACATGACGGGATGTAGCAAACTGTTACACTCAGTACCTTCATGTTGCAATGTAATAATATCCAGTCAGAAACCTGCCCTGGGTCAGGGACAAAACCTCCCTGGGTCTGGAAGTGTGGACTGGGCAGAGAACGGGGATTTCGTCTGTCACTGAGTTAGTTTGGAAATCTGTGCTGCACATGGACATTTCTCCACATTATATTCAGTTTCTATGTGTGGGTGTGTGTGTGTGTGTGATGGAGAGAGTTTAAACAGAGTTTAACTCTGCGTCTCTGCTTAGGGATTCCCTGTCCTTCAGATATTTGACTGCAACATCATAGAGAGTGTGGGTATCTGCCTGTTTCTCTCCCATCTTTCAGAACACATGGAAACCTCCACATACAGCAGTTGAATGCTGTGTGACTCAGCTCATTGTTGAGTTGATCCATGGTGGGAACTTTCTCCTCTGCTTTCTCTCCTCTCGTATCCCGTTGCTCTGTCTATAAATCGCCCATATCCCTCAATTTGAATGCAATCTGCAGTTCACTCCTGGGTATTTGTTATTCTGCACAAAATCATCCCAAATCCCCTTGATAAAATT
>NW_025176752.1:0-2039 GCF_004010195.1 Chiloscyllium plagiosum | reverse complement strand
GGCACAGAGGTATTACAGTGATTAAAAGCACCGGAGAGGATGGAGCAATTTATATGGAAACTTGGGGAAGTTGCAGGCCCTGAAGTCGGTTACTGGAAGTTATCGGCAGAGCTGCTGGAACAGAAGAGGCAAAGGAAAGTTATTGTAGCTTGTCGGTGTTGGAAATTGTTACTCGAGTTAGTGCTCGGTATGTATAAAAGGCTTCTAGTAAATGGTTATAGAAACATGAATATCTGAACGAAAGGAAACTAGAAATAGATACAGGGACCTTTGGGTTACTAGGATCTTGTGGATGTTAGAGTTAAGTGACTTGTAGTGACTGGAGTGAGTACATATTTATGAAGTACACTAAGGCAGCATTATCGGGGCTGAATGAGATTATAGAAATAGGGGAGTTGTGGGGGACTGAAGAGGTAGCACAGACAATGAGGATGTATGTTCCTGAACTATTTTGCTCGATATTGAATGTGTCAAGATGTGTGGAAAAGCACAGCAGACCAGGCAGCATCCGTGGAGCAGCATGATCAACTTATCGGGCAGGAGCACTTCGTCAAGCCACTGCAATTCTTTTGGATTTAATGAGCGGAACACGTGCTGCAATTGGTCGAGGTAGCTATGGAAGGATGGAGGATCTGCAGGGGTTTACTGAGATCGTGAGGTGTGGATGGGTTGGATCAGTTAACAGAGAGACAGAAATGTTTTGGTGAGAAACAGGGAACACAGAGGGAAAGTTACAGAGTTTCACAGGGAGAGAGTGGTTGAGAAGCTGACAGGGTTGTCGAGAGTGGAGGAGCAAACCAAGATTGTGGAATGTTATTGCAGCTCAGAGGTTTACTGATTATAGGATGACTTGCACCACCTGGAGGATTTTAGAAAGAGAGTGGACTACAGAGTCTGTCGGGACTGCTTTGGGCCTAACAGATGTGGAGAGACATAAGGGTTGGAGGTAGGTACAGACACAGAGACTGGTGTGAGGAACGAAGTAGTTTATAGATGTAAGGAGTGCTACGGAAGCTAGTATAGGTTACAGACACAGAAAAGGCTGATAAACTAAAAAGGATCATTCAAACAGGGAGGTTTGTAGGATAAGTTAACAGTGACAGTTAAGGTTAAAGTTCGGGAAGAGTTGTCAGTGTGTGTGGTACGTCTACAAAAGCAGGGGGCTGTAGGGATTAGATGGGTACACAAAGGTATGGACGCTGGAGGAGCTACAGAGATGGGGAGGGTTCCAGCAGCTAAAATAAGGCATAAAGTTCGGGAGGGTTTTGGGCTGGAGGATAAAACAGATTTGGAGGGCTGTACGTACTGGTGGAGAGATAAGTAATATTCTGCGGTCTGAGAAATTTCTTTTGTGAGCAAGTCGTGTGGGTTTAACACAGATAGAGACGGTAGTAGTGACTGAACGAAGTCATGCAAACAGAGAATGTTTTGTAGAGGTGCAGGTGTATGTCATTCAGTCTCACGAGCCTATCCCTCCGTCTAATACAATCAAAACTAATTATCTAACTCAGTAGCCTGCTTCCGCTTTCACTCCATTACTTATGACGTTGCCATCACTGGAGGAAGTAGAATGACAGGTAGGGTTGGAGTGACTGGAGGTGTGGCAACGATTGGGAAGTTTGGAGTGAGTGGAGGAGGTTACCGGATTAGGACTGTTTGGAGTGACGAGAGGAGGTGAAAATGACAGGTAAGGCTGGAGTGACTGGAGGAGGGTGCAGCAATAGGGAGGGTTGGAACGCCTGGAGGAGGTGGCAGCAATAGGGAAACTTGGTGTGACTGGAAGAGTTGACAGAGATAGAAATTTTTGGAGTGACTGGAGGAGGAAAAAACATTTAGGGCTAGAATTAATTGAAGAGTTGACAGCAAGAGGGAGGTTTGGAATGACTGGAGGAGGTGAAAAAACATTGTGGGCTGCAATGACTGAAGGAAGTGAGAGAAATAGGGAGATTTGGATTGATTGGGGAAGATGACAGCGATAGAGAGATTTGGAGTGACTGCAGAAGGCGACAGCGATTGGGAGGGGTGAGTGAAAGGAGGAG
>NW_025176751.1:0-2039 GCF_004010195.1 Chiloscyllium plagiosum | reverse complement strand
ACCTGCTGCGCTTCTCCAGCCACACATTTTTCAGCCCTAACTATTCACGAATGGATTCGATAAATTAAATCGATGGATTAAAATCTAATGTTTCCACGTTTGTCGGTGGCACAAAATAAGGCGTGAATGTCAGTTCTATTGAGGAAACAAGGGGAAATGGCAGTCCATGAGTTTCCTCCTTTTAAGGTTCATTAATTGGATGTGGCCATCACTGTCTCAGCCATCATGTTTTCCGACATCTAATTGCCTGCAGAAGGTAGTGTTAAGCTGTCTTCCTGACCAACTGCAATTCTTTGGGTGGACGGGCAGATTCAGTGCTGCGAGGATGGAGTGTTGATTGGAGAGGGCCTTGAAAATGCCGGTGTTCCCGTGCCATTGTAACTCCTGACTTTCGGCGTTATAGTTGGTCTGGGTTTGGGAAGTGCTGTGGCAAGAGGCTTCCTAACTGACCTCAGTGTGGTCGTTGGTTATTAAACTGCATCGAGTCAATGCAGCTCTCCCTATCATATGTGACATCCTCCTTTACCTACAGCTCTTACACTACCTCACAATGTCTCACCTCATCCCATCTGCAATGCTGACCTCTCAAATTTATTATTCTTTATACTTCTTCCTTTCGAAATTTGTAGCCCTCTGTCTTTGTAACCCTGCATATCACTTTCACCAATTACAGCACATGGTCCCCTCCTTAAACCTCTAAGAATTGCAGTGATTAAATGTGTTAAATTGACAGTTTTCACCCTGCTTATCGATCCCAAATCTTGCAGCTCCTTCGAACCCATATCTGAAATGATCCCATTCTCAGTATCTTATCATGTCTTGAGGGTCCTTGAACACCACCAATGCTCCAAAAGTCATCTAACTATGTAACATCCAGTACATGGAATACTCCTCACTGTCATTTTACATTTGTGGACATCTTGACATCTCGGTGAGCAGCACACAAAAGGTCATTTCGACTCTGCAAAGCTCCGTCACCAATAAATCATTATCTCTCTCCGTCTGTTGCCTTATTCTGTGTCTGCAACTCTCCCTGAATCTGTAAGGGGGCAGGGAAGGATGGGAGGTTATAAATCCCGCCTGAGGCTTGAGGCCTTCCGATTCCTGCAAGTCCCAAAGAGACAGAGAGAGAGAGAGAGAGAGAGATGCTCAGGGCGACCAGCACAGAATGGGAGAATGTAAATGGGCAGAGAAGATGGAGGCCTGCAGGGATTTGGAGCTCGGGAAACTGCAGAGCAGCAGGCTCCGAACCAGTACCTTGTCAGAGAGGGAGTGAATATGTGAGGGAGCAACGTTGAGGGTAACTCACACCTGGGAGCTACAGAGGCAGCAACGCGGGAGGATACAGAATCAGCCCTGGGGATGGAGGCCGAGTCGTATCTGGGAGTCACAGAGATGGTGACCCTGTCAGGGGGCAGAGTGCAGTGGGGGCAGGAGGGTTACATGGAACTGGGGGTCACAGAGACGGTGACCCTGTCAGGGGGCAGAGTGCAGTGGGGACAGGAGGGTTACATGTAACTGGGAGTCACAGAGACGGTGACCCTGTCAGGGGGCAGAGTGCAGTGGGAGCAGGAGGGTTACATGTAACTGGGAGTCACAGAGACGGTGACCCTGTCAGGGGGCAGAGTGCAGTGGGAGCAGGAGGGTTACATGTAACTGGGAGTCACAGAGACGGTGACCCTGTCAGGGGGCAGAGTGCAGTGGGAGCAGGAGGGTTACATGTAATTGGGAGTCACAGGGACGGTGACCCTGTCAGGGGGCAGAGTGCAGTGGGAGCAGGAGGGTTACATGTAACTGGGAGTCACAGAGACGGTGACCCTATCAGGGGGCAGAGTGCAGTGGGAGCAGGAGGGTTACATGTAACTGGGAGTCACAGAGACGGTGACCCTGTCAGGGGGCAGAGTGCAGTGGGGGGAGGAGGGTTACATGTAACTGGGAGTTACAGAGACGGTGACCCTTTCAGGGGGCAGAGTGCAGTGGGTCAGGAGGGTTACATGTAACTGGGAGTCACAGAGACTTTGACCCTGTCAGGGGGCAGA
>NW_025176750.1:0-2038 GCF_004010195.1 Chiloscyllium plagiosum | reverse complement strand
TCATAGAAGCAGTCAGCACCAGGAAGAACACAGTCTGTGATAGACGCAGTCACCACCAGGAAGAACACAGTCTGTGATAGACACTAATTGCACCAGGAAGAACACAGCCTGTGATAGATGCTGTCAGCACCAGGAACAACACAGTTTGTGATAAACGCTGTCAGCACCAGGAAGAACACAGTCTGTGATAGATACAGTCATAACCAGGAAGAACACAGTCTGTGATAGACGCTGTCAGCACCACGAAAACACAGTCTGTGATAGATGGTGTCAGCACCAGGAAGAAAACCGTCTGTGATAGACACTGTCATAACCAGGAAGAACACAGTCTGTGATAGACACTGTCATAATCGCGATGAACACAGTCTGTGATAGACGTTGTCAACACCAGGAAGAACATAGTCTGTGATAGACACTGTCAGCACCAGGAAGAACACACTCTGTGATAGACACTGTCAGCACCAGGAAGGACACAGTCTGTGATAGATACTGTCAGCACCAGGAAGAACACAGTCTGTGATAGACACTGTCTTAACCAGGATGAACACAGTCTGTGATAGACACTGTCATAACCAGGATGAACACAGTCTGTGAGAGACACTGTCATAACCAGGATGAACACAGTCTGTGATAGACACTGTCATAACCAGGAAGAACACAGTCTCTGATAGACGCTGTCAGCACCAGGAAGAACACAGTCTATCATAGACACTGTCAGCACCAGGAAGAACACAGTCTGTGATAGATACTGTCAGCACCAGCAAGAATGCAGTCTGTGATAGACACTGTCAGCACCAGGAAGAACACAGTCTGTGATAGACGCTGTCAGCACCAGGAAGAACACAGTCTGTGATAGACGCTATGAGCACCAGGAAGAACGCAGTCTGTGATAGATGCTGTCAGCACCAGGAACAACACAGTCTGAGATAGACGCTGTCAGCACCAGGAGGAACACCGTCAGTGATAGACTCTGTCAGCACCAGGAAGAACACAGACTGTGATAGATGCTGTCAGCACCAGAAAAAACAGTCTGTGATAGACACTGTCAGCACCAGGAAGGACACAGACTGTGATAGACGTTGTCAGCATCAGGAAGAACACAGTCTGTGATAAACGCTGTCAGCACCAGGAAGAACACAGTCTGTGATAGACACTATCAGCACCAGGAAGAACACAAACTGTGATAGATGCTGTCAGCACCACGAAGAACACAGTATATGACAGACGCTGTCAGCACCAGGTGGAACACAGTCTCTTATAGACACTGTCAGCACAACGAAGAACACAGTCTGTGACAGATGCTGTCAGCACCAGAAAAAAGACAGTCTCTGATAGGCGCTGTCAGCACCAGGAAGATCACAGTCTGTGATAGATACTGTCAGCACCAGGAAAAACACAGTCTGTGATAGATGCTGTCAGCACCACGAAGAATACAGTCTGTGATAGACGCTGTCAGCACCAGGACGTACACAATCTGTGATAGACGCTGCCAGCACCAGGAAGAACACAGTCTGGGATAGATACTGTTAGCACCAGGAAGAACACAGTCTGTGATCGACAATGTCATAACCAGGAAGAACACAGTCTGTGATAGACACTGTCATAACCGGGATGAACACAGTCTGTGATAGACGCTGTCAACACCAGGAAGAACACAGTCTGTGATAGACACTGTCAGCACAAGGAAGAACACAGTCTGTGATAGATGCTGTCAGCACAAGGAAGAACACATTCTGTGATAGATGCTGTCAGCACCACGAAGAACACTGTCAGTGATAGACACGGTCAGCACCAGGAAGAACACAGACTGTGATAGATGCTGTCAGCACCACGAAGAACACAGTATATGACAGACGCTGTCAGCACCAGGTGGTACACAGTCTCTTATAGACACTGTCAGCACCACGAAGAACACAGTCTGTGATAGATGCTGTCAGCTCCACGAAGAACACAGTCTGTGATAGATGGTGTCAGCACCAGGAAGAACACAGTCTGTGATAGATGGTGTCAGCACCAGAAAATACACTGTCTGAGATAG
>NW_025176749.1:0-2038 GCF_004010195.1 Chiloscyllium plagiosum | reverse complement strand
TTACTGCAAACATTTATAAATTTTCAATTGTTACTCAAGTCCTTTCAATACTACCTATCTCCCACCCTGATATACTTTCCAACCATCAATAACCACAAAGCAATCTGGGGTTATTCAGCACCTAAATGTGATCTTCAATAAATCACCTCACTTTCACACAGTGATTCAAACAACATGAAAAATGACAAATAAAAACTGAAAGAACTGAGGATGCTGTAAATCAAAAACAAAAACAAAAGTTGCTGGAAAAGCTCAGCAGGTGTGGCAGCATTGGTGGAGAGACATCAGAGGTAATATTTCAATTTAATGGCCCTACCTCAGAACTGTCATCCAAACAGGAGCTGAACATACTAAACTGCCCTATGTGAGGTCAGTTTCCTGAATAGCCATCCCCAACCAGCAAATGATCTAGTCGTGAACAACTGCCCATAAAGTGAACACAGCCGAGCAGTCATTCCCACTCACCTCCTTTCCAACCACCCAGGATGTAAGGAAGATGCAATAAAAATTCTAATAAGCAGATTGGCTAAAATTGCCCAGCAAAATCTTGAACTGACTTGATGTACTACAGCAATTATAATGGTTGGAATTTATATATCTATATAAATCTGCCTCTGTGGTGTGAATCACCATCACTGCTTGGACAGACATCCCATGTGACAATCTCCAGCCTATCACCCTCACCTTAACTTCCTTCCACCTATCGCATTCCCAATGCCCCTCCCCCAAGGCCCTCCTCCCTACCTTTTATCTTAGCCTGCTTGGCACACCCTCCTCATTCCTGAAGAAGGGCTTATGCCCGAAACGTTGAATCTCATTCTCCTTTGATGCTGCCTGACCTGCTGCGCATTTCCAGCAACACATTTTTAAATTCAGTTTTGCAACCCATTTAGGAAATTCTATCTGTGAATAAGCACTCTGCTACAGAAGCAAAAGCTGATGCTGACTACAACAACTGCTCGAACTCATACTAGGTAATACTTTCTTAAAATAAATACAAAGAAAAACAGGAACAAATTCAGATCCTTATCCTCAGAATTCTCAAATGACAGAATCACATCGAACAGTAGAGGCTCTTTGGACCATCATGTTTGTCCCACCAAAATGACACTAAATCTACATCAGTCCCATTTTCCAGCACTTGGCCCATAGCCTTGAATGTTATGACATTTCAAGTGCTCTTCCAAGTACTTTACTGAGGTTTCCAATTTCAATTTCAGGTCCCTTACCAACCTCTAGGTGGGAAGAATTTTCCTCATGTCCCCTTTAAACCTCCTGCCTTTCAGCTTAAAATTACACCATCCCGTTATAGGCCATTTGACTAAGGGGAATCAACTGCTTTCTATTCACCCTGACTATGGTCTTCATAGATACTCCTGTTAGCGCGGATGAAATGATATCAGTCCGAGCCCAGAGTTCCGTTCAACAATCGGTAACGTTTATTGCTACAGTAACGCCGGCGGAGACCAACCGAGGTCTGAATCTCGGCTGCTCTCCTGTTCCCACGCGCTGCTACATATTATATACTTTTAGTTGTCAGGATGTGTGGAATTTGAGGATGAATGGGATGATAGTTCCCCATCATCACTGGAGTAGGTGCAAATAGGCTATTTCCTGCCGTCCCAGGAGAGTGGCAGGGCACGCACAATAGGGTGCTAATTGGTTTATGTAAAACGGGTCCGGGTATTATCTGCTTGTCTCTCTCTGTGAGGGCAGGGGCGAACACCCCCCTTTGTTCCCTTGGGGTGTTGGTGTGTATTGGACTGTCCGTTCCTGTCTGGTGGATGCCTGTCCTTTGTGTCAGGGTGGTTCCGTATCGATGGGTATGGGTGTGTTTCAGTCAGTCTCTTGATGTGATTAGGAGATGGGTTTCCATATTAACAAATTCCGGAGTTTTGGTCTATGAGTCATGGGTAGTGTTGGTCTAGTGTGGATTTGATCTGTCCTCTGTCTCGTTTCTCCTGGTCACGTGGGCGGACCGGCAGCTGCTGAGTTCTGTGGGTTCAAAGCTGCGATGCTGTTTAAAACACAAAATGAA
>NW_025176748.1:0-2038 GCF_004010195.1 Chiloscyllium plagiosum | reverse complement strand
GTCACATCAGATAAGGCATCCTGAGAGGCCCGATGGAGTGTCTCAGTAACTTTAGAATCTGAATGAATGAGATGCGTGGAAAGATGCCAAGGCTTGGAGATTATAGTACCTGTTAAACAACATGAGATGAAAAGAATCTGGGAATGTCCATTAGGATGCCCATCTACGATTATGTGTTTGGTTTGGGTGTCTGGAAGAGGAGGACAGGGCTGTCACATTATATGTGCATAAAAATGCTGCTTTTTACTGTGCATATTACAGTGTGTCATGGATCTCCCTTCCGAGATTGGCCTCGGGGGACGATCCCTTCATTAACTGATTGCTGCTTGAGTAAACATCTTCTACATGCCTGAGCTCAGCCTGCCTCCTGAGTCTTCATTCGCTGTCAGGGAAAAACACTTCTGCAGCTGTGATGACGTTTCAATTCAATGCAAACATTTGTTGTGTGTGAAATGATTACATTTTGAGCAATGTCATTTTCATGATAAATTTGCTTTACATTTGTTTATTTTTTGGTGTACAAGAAAACAATGGGGGTATATCCATTTGTTCTTTCGTTCAACTAATATTAAATTTTAAATTATCTGAGAGAGAGATGTGAAAGGCTACAATGGGGAAAACGGGAACTAGTCTTCTGCTCAAATGTCGCATTAAATGATTGTTTCCTTTTTCTCAATCATGTGTCCTCCAAAATGATTTTTTATTTTTACTTCATTTTAAGAAAGAAATTGCTTGGAGATGTTGAAAATTTTCCTTTTCCTTTCATGTTAGTCGTCAGTGACAAATACTCACACAATTATGAGAATTCCTTTCCGGACCAAATGTCATTGACTCTATATTTTTTTCACAGTAATAGTCACTTTCATGGCCTAATTCTTTTCCTCCTAATTCTGAAATAAATGTTGAAGCATTTATTGTGATAAAAGTTACATTCATAAAATTGACATGACTCTTCAAGTAAACTACTGGAAAAAAGCATATAACTCTTGCCTTGCCTGCACTTTTGAACAAAATCATTTTTTTTTCAATTGTCGCTGAATGATTTTTTCACATCACACAGCTAGGTTTTATGCTTTAATTTTCAGTTTCTTAATCTTAATGAATATCCAATCAACATCAGAGCAAAGAGCTTTCAAAATATGAAGTCAACTTATCTGTCAGGATTCTAAAAGCAATTATCAATTACAATAATTACACAGCAATCTAACTTAGACTTTGTAAAAATGCAGTGTTTTTAACATTTCATTCATTATTTCTTATTGTCAGTGCTACTATATTAATACCAATTTGTTCAGATCATTGCAAATACAAAAAGACCAATAATATCCCTTGCAAAATTCTTTGTAAGTATCTGATTTTTGCTCATTTGAATGATAATAATTATCTCAGCCGTTGAAATTCAGAGGTCCAATTACTTTTCACTGCAATATTACACTTCATTTCTACATATTACTCAGTCTAATATCAAGATGAGATATCTCATTATTCTCAAATTCACGAATATGATTTTTACAAATCCCTTTGTTGCTAATATATCATATATACAATAATTGTGCAATCCAGTAAGTGGTATAAGTGGGGAATTATGCTTCCATACAATAAATACTGCAAGGATATTGCAATATACAATCTCTCAGTCATTGTGAACTTTGCAATTATTTTTAACTTGGGAAAATTTTTGAATTGATTTGATTAGAATTTACTTCGATGCTGACACTTATTGTATATCCAATCACAATATCAGTAGATTATTTGGAGGTATCATCATTCATTCCAATAATCACAGTATCTGCTATAAACTTTCTTCTGGTCACTAATAGCAAGATGTATCTAATTCTACTCAATCAATATTCCTCAGAAAATATTTGAGAATATTGCAGTCATAAAGCTGAAATATACGAAGTCATGATAGTCATTAATTTTCTCTTGCTCTGTAGATCTTAGTTAAAGCAAAACATAGAATTTTATGTTCCAGTGCTATAAATATGAGAAACAATCGATTACATCTTCAGTAAAATAAACAAATGCCACGTGCTAT
>NW_025176747.1:0-2038 GCF_004010195.1 Chiloscyllium plagiosum | reverse complement strand
CCACGGGATTGTTCACACACAGTTTTGACCATCCTCAGGCCAGAGGATTATTCACACACAGTGAAGACCATCCTCCGGCCACAGGATTGTTCATACACAGTATTTACCATCCTAAAACCATAGGATTATTCACACAGAGTATTGACCATTCACAGTCGACAGCAATATGCACACCCACCATTGACCATTCACAGGCTACAGGATTATTATCACACTGCATTGACCATCCACAGGCCGCAGGATTATTCACACTGTGCATTGAACATTTACAGTCCAAAGAATTATTCACACACAGTATTGACCATCCTTAGGCCAATGGTTATTCACACACAGTATTTACGATTCACAGGCCATAGTATTATTTACACAGTATTGACTGCCCTCAGGCCACAGGATTATTCACACTGTGTTGAATATTCACAGTGCACAGGATTATTCACACAGAGTACTGAATAATCTCAGGCAACAGGATTAATTACACACGGTATTGACCATCCTCAGGCCACAGGATTATTCACATACAATACTGATGATTCATAGGCCACAGCATTATTCACACACTGTATTGACCAGCCTACTTCCACAGGATTTTTGAACCTACTGCTTTGTCAGTTTACAGGTCACAGGATTATTCACACAAAGTATTGAACATCCTCAGGCCACAGGATTATTCCCACACAGCATTGATCATTCTCAGGCCTTGGATTATTCACACACAGTATTGACAATCCTCAAGCCACAGGATTATTCCTACATAGTATTGACCATCCTCAGGCCACAGGATTATTCACACACAATATTGATGATTCATAGGCCACAGCATTATTCACACAGTGTGTTGACCACTCACAGTCCAAAGAATTATTCACACACAGTATTGACCATCCTTAGGCCAAGGGTTATTCACACACAGTATTTACGATTCACGGGCCATAGGATTATTCACACACTTTATTGAGAATTCACAGTGCACAGGATTATTCACATACTGCATTCACAATTCTCAGGCCACAGGATTATTCACACACGGTATTGACCATTCTCCGTCCACAGGATTACTCACACACTGTATTCACAATTCTCAGGCCACAGGATTACTCACACACAGTATTGACCATTCTCCGTCCACAGGATTACTCACACACAGTATTGACCATTCTCCGTCCACAGGATTACTCAGACACAGTATTGACCATTCACAGTCCACAGCATTTTTCACACATAGTATTGACCATTCTCAGGCCAGAGGACTATTCACACACAGTATTGACCATCCTCAGGCAAAATAAGTTTTCACACACCGTATTGACCAACCTCAGGCCACAGGATTATTCCCACAGAGTATTGACCATTCACAGTCCACAGGACTATTCACACATAGTATTGACCGTCCTCAGTCAACAGGATTTTCCCCACACAGAATATGACCACACTCAGGCCACAGGATTATTCACACAAGGTATTGAACATTCTCAGGCCACAGGATTATTCCCATACATGAATGACCATTCTCAGGCCACAGGATTATTCACTCACTGTATTGAACACCCTCGGGCAGCAGGATATTTAACACACACAGTATTGACTATCCTTCGGCCCAACGGTAATTCCCACACAGTATTGACCATTCTCAGTCCACAGGATTATTCACACACAGTATTGACCACCATTCGGCCAGATCATTAATGAACACACTGTCTTGATCATTTACACGTCACAGGATTATTTCCACGCAGTATTAACGATTCTCAGGCCACAGCGACATTCACACACAGTATTGATCATTCACAGGGCACAGGATTATTCACACACAGTATTGACTAGCACACGGCGCAGGATTAATGAACACTTTGTCTTGATCATTTACAGGTCACAGGATTGTTCCCACACAGGATTGACCATCCTCAGGTACCAGGATTATTCATACACAGTATTGACCATCCTCAGGTACCAGGATTATTCACACACTGTATTGACCATTATCAGGACACAGGATTATTCATATACAATATTGACAATCCTCAGGCCACAGGATTAT
>NW_025176746.1:0-2038 GCF_004010195.1 Chiloscyllium plagiosum | reverse complement strand
GCTGCCTCACTGCACCAGTGATCCCAGTTCAATGTCTGTCTCCAGTGTCCTCCCACAATCCCAAGATGTGCAGGTAAGGTGGATTGGCCACGCTAAACTATCCAAAATGTCCGGGGATGTGGAGGCTAGGTGCATCAGCCATGGAAAATGCCAGGTTATAAAGATTGGGTGGGGTAGGTGGTGGGGATTGAATGGGATGATCTTTGGATGATCAGTGTGGAGTCGATGGGTCAAATGGCCTGCTTCCACACTGCAGGGATTCTATAATTAACACCTTTGTTGCAGAAATCAGTTCTGGGAACAATCTTTGCGTTCATTCCAACATCCTTTCCTCAGTGAGGAGATTAAATCTGTGTGTACTACTCCAGATGTGATCTCTCTAAGACCCTGTACAGCAGCAGGAACACTTTATCAGCCTGCTGAAAGGTTCCCGCCCAGGTGAGAGCACTCTCAGCTGTTTGGGGGAATACACAGCATAGCTGAATGTTTATTGTCCTTCTTTACTCCACCAGCATAACGCGACATCTGGTGATAATGTCACAACGACACGTGAGAAGAACAGCTAAGGTGTGGCGAGATGATATCAATGTTGAGATATACCTCGCCAAACATTTCGCCTGAATCTACCATTAACATCACCAGACCCCATGTCACTCAGAATCTGGTAAGGTGGAGCTTAGAAACAGCAAGGAGAAGCAAACATTGATGAGAGTTACATATCAAAGTCAAAATTGTGATAGAAATGTTTATGGTCCAAAACAGGAAATTAGACATACAAGTTTGTGGATACTGCAGTAATAATGGACAGCTTCGAGTTAAATCTTAAGAGTTGTTAATTTAAGTGAAAGTTAATGCTGGGAAAATGGATTACATAATCGTCTATGAGATGTGTTGCTTTAATGATATGTTGCGCACCAAGTCGAGATCAGGCTGTTCTGGAATTGGTGATGTGTGATCAGAAGAGCTAATTGAAGACTTTGTTGTAAAGAAGCTTTTGGGAATAGTGATCTTTATATTTTGCATTTAAATGACATCTGAACACAAAGCAGTTGTTTCCTTATATTACTGGTACATACCTGGGTCATGCAAGCCATTAAGATACAAGGATAAAGTTGGCTTCAGTGAATTTGAAAAGTACATTAAAATGATTTAATGAAAGGCAGGCAATGTCTGTTATTTATACAAACACTGCAAGGTCTGCAAGGACATTCTCGAGATTAATCCCTCAGATGTAAAGATTGTCTGATGAGGGTACTCCGTCTGTGTTCCAGAGAGTTTCAAAGAATGAGAGGTGATCGAAATGAAACTTTAAAAAGATCATACAGAGAGGAGTGACGAACATGGGCATTGACAAGTGAGAGCAATATTAGCGAGAATCCCAAGATATTCCACAAGAACATCAAGCAGAACAGAATAGCCAGGGTATAATTAGGGCCCATTAGACATCAAGGGGGCAATCTGTGTGTGAAGCTGGAGAAGATTGACAGATTGTGACATGAGAGCTTCGCATCCGATTTACCTGGGAGAAAAAGAGGCAGGTGCATATTTCAAAAAGACCCGACTGGAAAGCTCTTGAGCAGATTGATATAAGATGCGAGCAGGAAATAATGGTTTTGGTTGGAGTAAAATTGGCCTAGTCTCCAGGTCTGGAAGAGATGTATCACAAGCTGCAGTAGGAGACAATGGAGGAAATGCCTTGACTCAATCGTTTAAGTTGAATCTGGTCACAGAGGAGTTGCCAGAGTAATGGAGAGCACCCTTTACAGAAAGGATTGGTGCAGGTAGACCAAGAAACAATAGATCAGTGAGTATCAGATATGTTTCAGGGAAACTATTGGGGAAAACAGGGAAAAAGACAATTGATCTTCATTGAGAGAGACAATGTTTGATCAAGGATCATCAGCATGAAGTTATTAGAAGGTAGTCAATCCGAATGAATTTAATTGAATTTTTTCGAGGAGGTCGCTTGTATGTTTTCGTTTTCAGCAACACCTTTGACAAAGCTTCACATGATAAAGAAAGTGCAATCTCATGGTAT
>NW_025176745.1:0-2038 GCF_004010195.1 Chiloscyllium plagiosum | reverse complement strand
CTCAGAAAATTACCCTCTATCCCAGATCACTGCACCCACTCTAAGAACATTAACCTCAATCCCAGATCACTGTCCCCACTCTCAGAACATTATCCTCCATCCCAAATCACTGTCCTAACTCACAGAACATTACACTCTAATCCAGATCACAGCCCCCACTCTCAGGACATCACCCTCCATCCCAGATCACTGCCCCCACTCTCAGAACATTACCGTCTATCCCGGATCACTGCCCTAACTCTCAGAACATTTCCCTGCATCGAAGAATACTTTACCATTCCCAGAACACTACCCTCTATCCCAGATCACTGCTCTAACTCTCGGAACATTACCCTCTAACCGAGATCACTGCCCCCACTCTCAGAACATTACCCTCTATCCCAGATCACTTCCCCCACTGTCAGGACATTATCCTCCATCCCAGATCACTGTCCCAACTCTCAGAACTTTACCCTCGATCCCAGATCACTGCCCTAACACTCAGAACATTACCCTCTATCCCAGATCACTGCCCCCACTGTCAGAACATTATCCTCCATCCCAGATCACTGTCCCAACTCTCAGAACTTTACCCTCTATCCCAGATCACTGCCCTCACTCTCAGAACATTACCCTCTATCCCGGATCACTGCCCCCACTCTCAGAACATTACCCTCGACACCAGATCATTGTCCCCAATCTTAGAACAATACACTCCACCACAGATCACTGACCCCACTGTCAGAACATTACCCTCTATCCCAGATCACTGCCCTAACACTCAGAACATTACACTCTATCCCAGATCCCTTCCCCCACTGACAGAACATGACCCTCGATCCAAGATCACTGTCCCCACTGTCAGAACATTACCCTCTATCGCAGATCACTGTCCCCACTCTCAGGACATTACCCTCTAACCGAGATCACTGCCCCCACGCTCAGAACATTACCCTCTATCCCAGCTGACTGCGCAAACTCTCAGAACATTACCCTCTATCCCACATCACTGCCCTAACACTCAGAACATTACCTTCTATCCCAGATCACTGCCCCCACTCTCAGAACATTACCCTCTATCCCAGAACACTGGCCCACTCGAAGTACATTACCCTCTAACCCAGATCACTGCCCCTACTCTCAGAACATTACCCTCTACCCCAGATCACTGTGTCCAATATAAGAACATTACCCTCTATCCCAGATCACTGTCCCAACTCTCAGGACAGTACCCTCTATCCCAAATCACTGTCCCCACTCTCAGGACATTACCCTTTATCCCAGATCACTGCCCTAACACTCAGAACATTACGCTCTATCCCAGATCACTTCCCCCACTGACAGAACATTACCCTCTATCCCAGATCACTTCCCCCACTGACAGAACATTACCCTCGATCCAAGATCACTGTCCCCACTGTCAGAACATTACCCTCTATCCCAGATCACTGTCCCCACTATCAGAACATTACCCTCTGTCCCAGATCACTGCCCTAACACTCAGAACATTACGCTCTATCCCAGATCACATCCCCCACTGACAGAACATTACCCTCTATCCCTCATCACTGCCCCCACTCTGAGACCATTACCTTCTATCCCAGATCACTGTACCCATTCTCAGAAGATTACCCTCTATTCCACATCACTGCCCTAACTCTCAGAACATTACCCTCTATCCCAGATTACTGCACCCACGCTCAGAACATTATCCTCTATCCCAGATCACTGCCCCCACTCTCAGAACATTACCCTCTATCCCAGATCACTGCTCTCCACTCTCAGAACATTACCCTCTGTCTCAGATCACTGCCCTAACTCTCAGAAAATTTCCCCCATCCCAGATCACTGCCCCCACTGTCAGATCATTACCCTCTATCCCAGATCACTGCCCAAACATTCAGAACATTACCCCCTATCACAGATCACTGCCCGAACACTCAGAACATTATCCTCCATCCCAGATCAATGTCCCCACTCTCAGAACATTACCCTCTATCCAAGATCACTGCACCCACTCTCAGGTCCTTACCGTCTATCCCAGATCACTGTCTTCACT
>NW_025176744.1:0-2038 GCF_004010195.1 Chiloscyllium plagiosum | reverse complement strand
GTAGGATAAACGGGTGGCACAACATCGAGGGCCAAAGATCCTGTACTGTGCTCTACTGTTCTTTGTTCTGTGTTCCATGGAAGTGTTCATAGAGGCTGGAGATGGATTTTGATGTATCAGAGAGGTGAGGGCTATGAAGCCATGATCTTAGTGAAAGGCAAGGCAGGCTTGGGAGGTGATTGATCTTCCTTTGTTTCTGATATTCTCACATTCTATTATTGGAATATTAGATTAGATTAGATTAGATTAGATTAGATTAGATTAGATTAGATTAGATTAGATTAGATTACTTACAGGGAGGTACCTGGAAGGTCTTTTATGCAATGTTGCAGTCAAGGAGCCCAGAGGACTTTGTGAGCATCTCTGGGTGAGGTATGGGGGCTGTATTCACAGTGAATCTGCATCTACCAACATAATGGAGCACAAATTGCAGAGAGTGGAAGCTCTGTAAAGAGAAATGAGGGACAGTTTTCATATTCAGCCTGGGTTTTCCAATTACATTTTCCAAATCTCCCAAACCGTGTGTGACAGTCATGAGGAAGTGAATGTTCTCTGTTTCTGTGCACCAGTTGATAGCATTAAGTGGCCTCCAACTGCTCAGATCCAGCGGGTTTGAGGGTCTGAATGGAACACAGAAACAGGGGACTGACAAGTAGGAGTGTGTCCTGAGATACTTTGAGCCTTCTCCACCAGACACTAAGATTGTGGCTGATCAGGTTTGGTTTCAGCCCCACTTTCCTGTCTGTATCCCATTAGCCATGATGTAGTCTCTGTGAAATCTTTAACTAACTCAGCTGTGAATACTTGCAATCAGAGAGGCACCACAAACTTCTGGGGAAGAGAATTCCCATTCAAAAGCCTTTTTAGCATTTCTCCGCATCTCTGTGATGGAATAGGAGAATCATACAACATGGAAACACATCCTTTTGTCCAAATTCTCCATGCCGATCAGGCATCCTAATCTGACCTAGTCCCACTGGCCAGCATTTGGCCCATATCCCTCTGAACCATTCCTATTTATGTATCTATGCAGATATATTTTAAACATGTAATTGTACCCGCTTTCACCACCTCCTCTGACAGCACTTTCCGTGCACCCACCAGCCACTGCATGAAAAGGTTTCCCCTCAGGCCCCGTCTAAATCTTTCCCCTGTCATCTGCAACCTATGCCGTCTAGTTCCGGAAGTAACTTCACTCGGAAAAAAGATGTTGGCCATTGAGACTATAAATGGCTCTCAGGATTTTATAAACCTCTGTCATGTCACTATTCTGCCTCCAACAGTCCAGGGGGAAAAGCCTCAACCTGTTCATCCTCTCCTGCAGCTTAATTCCTCAGGTTCCAGAAAATCCTTGTAAATCTTTTCTGCACCCTCTCAGGCTTAGCAACATCCATCCTTTAGCAGTTCCAAGTGAATTGTACGCAGTATTCTTAAAGTGGCCTCACCAACGTCCTGTAGAAGCGTACTATGCTACCCCATCTCCTATAGTCAATGTTCTGACTGAACATTAATACTCTGTCTACCTACTACTCCACTTTCAAGGAACTATTAACCTGCATCCGTAGGTCTCTTTATTCAGCAACATTCCCCAGGGTACTACCCTGCTTTAATTTACCAAAATGTAAAACCTCATAAATGTCTGCATTAAATTCTATCTGCTAGTCCTTGGCCCTTTGTTTGTCAAGGGTGCCGTTTTACTCAGAAATAATCACTTTGGTCATGAGTTCACTGCCTCACTTTTTTATGTTACCTGTAAACCTACTAACCATGCCTCCGATAATCACAAACAAGTTGTTTATATACATGGTGAAAAGCACTGAGCTCAGCACTGATTCTTTTAGCACGCCCTGGCCCACAGGCCTACAGTCTGGAAAACAACGCGTTACCTTCAATCCAATTTTGTATCCAATTGGTTAGCCTTTCCTGAATTCCATATGACCTTACCTCAGTATTCTGTCTACGATGAGGACCCTTATTAAATGCCTTGCTGAAGTCTGTGTGAACAATGCATACCACAGTGCCTTCTTTGTCACCTTTT
>NW_025176743.1:0-2038 GCF_004010195.1 Chiloscyllium plagiosum | reverse complement strand
GCATCATAACGTAGCACAGGAACGGAAGAAAAACCTTCAGTCCAACTACTTTCTACCACCCATAATTACCAACTGAACAGGTCACGTCTGCCTGGATTTGGTCCATCTGGTTTCGAACCTTTCCTGTTCAAGGACACATCCAAACGTATTTTTAACTCTGCAGTGGTATCCGCACACATGACCTCCCCTGCCAATTCATTCTGCACACTGACCACCCTCAATGCAAAAGATGTCCCCTCTCAGGTCTTTGCATATCTCCCATCTCACCTTAAAATTATACCCTCTAGTCTCAACATACCCCGGTCAAGCAAAAGATCACTTAGCAATAAATTTAGCGATAAATCTCATGGTCTTATACACCTGTCCGTTCACCGTTCAACCTCCAAAGTTGCAGTGAAAATAAATACTCTGCCGTTCAAGTTATTCCTGAGAAGTCAAACGTTCCATAACCCTCAGCATACTGGTTAAAAAAAAAACATGCTGATCTTTCCCAACTTCGTTATAAAGCATTCCAATAATCGGAACAATTGAGGACAGCAGACTGCAGAAGCTGCAGATCAGAGTCAAAAATTGTGGTGTTGGAATAGCCAGTACAGCCAGTCAGAGAGAATCGGAGGGTCAGGAGACCCGATGTTTCTACCAGAAGCAATTTCCCAGGAATGCGTGATGAAGAGCTGATGCTCAAAACGTTGACTCTCCCTCTCTGCAGATTCTGCCTGAACGGCTGTGGTTTTCTAGCAACAGCATTTTTGGCTCTTTCCCATAATGGGTTGAAAAGAAATGGACAGCAATGCTCCATGGGAGACGTCACTAACATTTTTAAATCTAAAGATGACCTCCCAATTCCTATCCTCAAACGTCTGGACAGTGAAGGCCAGCATACGAAATGCATTCTTAACTATCCTATAAATGTGTGACATAACGTTCAAAGAATTATGTACCTATTGTCCGAGGTCAGTCTTATCTATAATACCATATAAGTTCTTGATTTAATTGAATATTTCCTGCCCTGTATTTTTGCAAAATGAATGTTTCATATTCATTTCTGTTGAACTGGGTCTGACATTGTTCCACGCCTTCACCCATCCTATTGAAATCACTTTGTAATCTTAGAAACATGTCTTCACTGACTAATGGCCAGCGTTTTTGCTGTCATCCATAACCTTATTGATTTTAGCTCCATTTTGTAACAAGATGAGGGCGCCGCTGGCTAGGCAGCATATATTGTCCATCCCTAATTGCTGGAAACAGGTCTCCCGTCCGAAAATAAACAGCCAGTGATGTTTATTGCTGTTTCTCCTCAACCGCATGGGTGCCTTTATATTTACGAAGCGATGTTTGTCTGGAACGTTATAGGAGAACTGCAGGAATGTTTCCTCTCTTCTTCTGGACGAGAACCTCTGCATGTTTATTCATTCATTGCACCCAAATCTTACCAGGCTTGTATTTCACTTTCACATGAAGTTAATTATACAGAACTGTCGCCATCGCACTTCTGAAACACCTTCCTTTGTCAGACGTCCTATTGCGTGTAAATAGTGTACGTTAATCGTCTTTGAAAGTTGTGGTCACATAACAATTATTCAATTATCTTCGATGTCTTATCATACGTTTTTCTCAACTTCACTATGTCTACTTGGATGCCTAAAGTACAATCTCATCAAGGTGACCATTTCTTTCTTATTTCGAATTTCAACTCATATGTTATCACTCGACTATTTTTTCATAAATACTGTGTCTAGTTCCAACAGTAATGTTTTCCCTCAATGAAAATTTGAGATCCCACTCCTCTCCACCCTCCCATTCCAGCTTTTCAATAGCATTTTGCACCTTGAAACATTGAACTGCCACACCTGTCCATTCCTCACATTTCTGTAATAACCACAACGTCTCCACCCCATCTTTTCCAAAATTCGCTGCGTTCATCAGCCTAACATGCAAAATATCTTTCCTTAAAAAAGAGGCAGTTTAATTCTTCGTACTCTGATATTTCATCGTCAGTTTCTTCGAAGTAACTTGTTATTTTCATAATCAATGC
>NW_025176742.1:0-2038 GCF_004010195.1 Chiloscyllium plagiosum | reverse complement strand
AATTCAGTTGGGTAATGAAGAAGTTGCTAAAAAGCTGGATAACTTATTGCACTAATTTCCTGAGGAAAATTAAAATGACTTGGAAGAGTTATTAGTATTCCCTGGAAAATATGCGGAAATAAAATGGGAAGTACTGACCTAATGGTGCACGATGTAGATTTAGGAGATACTGGTACGATAGACCAATAAACATTTCGATTCAGATAGTTGTTCGAGACATTCCACTGTGTATGTGATAGAATGAGAAAATTTGACGCCCAACGCATTGTCTCGACTCGAATAAGAAATGGAGACGTTCAGTGGCAGGAGTACCAGAGACTGAAAGGGAATATTGTTGTGCATGTTTGCATTTTTATAGTCAGTGCAATGCATATGCGTGTTTTCGGATACTAACCACTTTTTTCGGGGTTTTGATAAATGAAGCTTAAGATACTGATAGTTCATTTAATAAGGAGGGAGGAGTGACCAGGGTGCTCATCCTGGAAAGGTTATGTCGTCTTTGATATTTTGCAGAAAGTTTATAAACGGACTAGACTGCGAAAAATCTGGGAGTTTCGATACATTTTAGGGCACATTTCTTTACAGCGCAAAGATACTACCTCAGGCATAACACCTTTAAAAATAAAGTCTGCATCATTAAAGGGGAGTGGTCAGACAGAGCAGCTGAGTTTCTGGCTCAGTTCAGCAGCAGTGTGCGTGAAGGAAGTATGTTGTGACCAGCTCAGTTTGGACTCTGTCTCTCCTTATAACTGCAAGCCTGTAAGCCCTTGTTTCCGTTTTACTTTTCGTGTCAAGGTGTGTTTATTCGAACTGTTGCAATTAGTTTTGTACAGCATTATTAAGTCACGATATTCAGTCGTGTTTGGTTAGAAATAAGATATTCTGTAGTCGGGTTTCTGTTTTTTTTGTGTTTCATTGATTAACCTTGCAAATAAATTCAGTTTCCTATTTAATACTAAGTATTCTGACCGGCTAATTCTCTATTGGAACATCCTCTGTTTACGAGCTTAAATCAAAGAGGAAATTTAGCGTCTGGGCTAACTTCTTGAAATGTCTTGAACACTGCCAAAAACTAATCAAACCAGGGTAATGCTGTTCGGGGAGAATTGGTCACTCCCCTTTCATTACCCAAGTGTTGTGATTTAAAATTGACAGCAATCACAAGTAGATCCACCCCAAACATTTCGGAGTCTTTTCTATTTACGAACTCCTGAATGAAAAACCAAGGTCAATGTAACCTTGTTAAGGGAGCAGCATCATCACAATGCGAAATAGGAAAATTGGAGACGAGGAGGTATAAACGTATGGAAGTTTGCCACAAAGATCTGAACAAAAATGTGGCAACAAAATATTAATTTGTTTTCAACTCAATCTATAGTAACATTATAATGTGGGAAGAGGCCATTCGGCATATCGAGTTTGGAATGACCAGCCGAAGTGCATCACATACGGAATCAGACACCCAACGTATTCTCATTTCCACTACTCTGTAATTCCCTGGACGAAACTAGCCAATTTAGTCCCTGGTGCTGTGAGGCAACAGTGCTAACGTCTGAACGACTGCACCACGCCTAATTCAGAGATTCATTCGCTGAGAAAATATAACACTGATACAATTATTACATCTGATACAAATGATTTTCGCTGTTTTCTATTTCTGAATTGGAAAAAAGTTATTCTTTTCTACTTCAATTGACATGCAGATCACAATTCTGAAAGTGTGCAATGTCTCAGTTCTTGCAACGTGAGATTTTCTGTTCATTCTCTCTTCAATTGGAATGGTCACGCAAAGAACTCTATTTCGGTAGAGTTGAAAAGATTCAGTGAATTGAACTGAAAAAGGACGCTTGTTTAACCTGTCGAGAGAAAATCTTTTCATTCCTGAACTGAACCTCGATTGCTTATGCCATTATTCGTGAAACATTTTAAACTTTGATTATGCGATAGAACTGTTTTGAAAATTATCAGTTCTGTGGAAACAGTTATCTGAGTTTATATTTGTGTTATTTTGTGTGTCCATGCAAAACAGTTCTGCGAA
>NW_025176741.1:0-2038 GCF_004010195.1 Chiloscyllium plagiosum | reverse complement strand
TCTGAATGGGGAAATAATTCAGAAGTCCGAAGTGCAAAGAGACTTGGGCGTTCTCTTCCAGGATTCTCTCAGATAACTTCCGGCTTGAATCAATATTTTGGAAGGAAAATGCAATGATGGCATTTATTTCGACAGGAATTGAATTTTAAAGCAGCGAAGTAATTTGGGGTATCTATAAGGCGCAGATCGGACCACGTTTGGTGTATTGTGCGCATGTTTGCGCTCTATACCTCAGAAACAATATATGGCACATTCACAATAATGGTCCCTTGAACGACAAGGCGAACTGGATTGAGTTTAGAAGGATGAAGCGGAACTACTTGAAACTAAAAGAACATTAAAAATCCTGGACAGAATGGATGCTTGAAGATGCTTCCATTCATCATAGAGACCACGACTCGAGGGCACCACCTTCGAGTAACTCCAAGACTTTTTTGAACAGAGATAATGATAAGCCAGAGAATGGTGTAACAACTGAAATCCCTGCCACAGAACACTGTAGAGGACAGGTCATTGAGTGCATTTAAGATAGACAGAGGCAAAGTCCTTTCTTCTTCAGGCCTTCAGTGGTAATGTGGAGAAAGCGGGAGAATAGGGTTAAGAAAATTATTAGACATGATAAAATGGTGGAGGAGACTTGATGGGCAGATTGGCCTAATTTTTGCTCCTGTGTCTTACAGTCTTCTGATGGCGTTATACCATTAAAATCTCAGTCAGCAGTGGACAGTTATGTATACAAATCATGGAAAGCCATTAAAAAAAAACATATGCAGCGTATTCTTGTATGTGATTTTAATTTACATGCTATTTAATTATAACTCCCTCATTCCGCTTAAATGTGGAATGGGTCAGATGAATACAGGATGGATGCTTGAAATAAAATGTGAGATTCCAACCAGGGAAGAGGCTGGTCTAGGCCTTTTATTGAGGAATGAACTTAGCCAACTTTTCCAAGATTCAGTGAGGGAGCAGTTTGGGAGCAGTGACCATAATTCTAAACGTTTTACCAAGTTAATAGAAGAGATAAGACTTCCCTCTGGCCAAATTTCTAAATTATTGGACATCTAATTTCAATAGTATTCGAGAGAAAATGGAAAACAATACATTCGGTTGAAGCCAATGTCATTTCTTAACACACGAATTGCAAGACATAAGCCATCAGTTGTAAGAAAAGTATTGGAGACGTTTCTAACAAAACCTGATTTACTCGTGCTTGGAGAAGAATGCACGCCCTTCGGCCCTTGATGTTGTGCTGACCTGTGAAACTAATCGGAGTCATTCTCATCCACACTGTTCCATTACCATACGTATATTTATACAATGACTTTTTAAATGACCTTAATGTTGGCGAGTGTGCCAGTGTTGCAAACAGGTCATTTCATGCACTTTCTACTCTGAGTAAAAACACATTTCTGACATCTCTCCATTTCTATCTCCCATCAATTTTAAGTTATGTCCCCTTGTACCACCAATCACAATCCGAGGGAAAAGGCTGCCAATGACTCCACTATCTGATTCTCTGATGATCTTATATGCCTCTCTCGAATGAAAACATTCTCTAGTCACTTAACCTTTCTTATAAGACCTTACTTCCATTGCAGGTAACATCCTGGCAACTCTAAACATAACACACTTCCCAATGCTTCCTTCATTTAATTCGACGACCAGAAATGGATGCAAAACTCCAAGTGCAGCCACACCAGAGTTTAATACATCTGTGCATGACCTCCTGACTCCGAAACCCAACTCTTCTATCAATAAAACTAACACACCACATGCCTTCTTAACAACACTATCAATCTGGGTGTGCAACTGTCAGAGATAATTACACTTGGACAACGAGATCTCTGTGCTCTTCTACGTTACCAATAAACTGACCATTAACCTTGTACTCTGTATTCGGATTACTCCTTCCAGAGTGAATAATGTCGCAATATTCCGCATTAAAATCCATTTGTCACATCTTTTTCCATCTGTAACCTGCAACATCCTTCTGCACTGTCCACAACGTTCGTATCGTACGCAAATGTCCTAACCA
>NW_025176740.1:0-2038 GCF_004010195.1 Chiloscyllium plagiosum | reverse complement strand
TCTTGTACAGGGCCCACCAGCCCAGGGAGACTTACAAACTTCCATGTACCTGAAGCCCTCCCTCTATTACCAGCTCCTTAGGCACTCATTTAACTGTACTATCCCTCATTTTAATGACATATGGCACAGGAAGTAATCCCAAATTACAACACCAGAGATCCTGCTTTTCAACTTCCTACCTACCTTCCTGAACACCCTTTACAAAACCTGATCTCTCTTTCTGCCGATGGTGTCAGTACCAACATAGACTGCAACCTCTAGCTGCTCACCCTCCACCTTCAGAAATCCTGTTCCTGGGCCTGATTATACAGTATACAGCTCATACAGCTCACCTACACATCGACCCTCCCTGCTGTACAACAGAGCCGGTCATGGTGTCATTACATTGGCTGCTGCTGCTGCTGCTGCTTTCCACTGAGAGGCCATTCCCAGCCTCCACCCACCCCAAAACAGCTCACCTACACATCGACCCTCCCTGCTGTACAACAGAGCCGGTCATGGTGTCATTACATTGGCTGCTGCTGCTGCTGCTGCTTTCCACTGAGAGGCCATTCCCAGCCTCCACCCACCCCAAAACTCAAGGGCTCTCACTCAAAAGGCAAACAGTCTTTCATTTGACCTTTCATTCCGATAAAAGATGTGTTCAAACTTTCAGTCCCCATTCAGTGTGGGCTGCAGGAACTTAAATAGGCTGGTAATCCACAAATTGTTCCCTTAACTTCAAAATGAAGAAATTGATTTCCAAGAATAGAAAATTAATGTGGTTTAACAGACCCCGATCTGGTTCCTCAGTTAACGATGGTTCTGATCATTTCCCATAGAAACATAAATAACCAAGAGCAGCAGTAGGCCGTTCTGCCCTTCCAGCTTGTTCCGACAAACAAAATAAATAACTCTGGTCCTCAACCTTAATGCCATTTAACCACATTCCCTCCAACAATCTTGATGCTTTTAAATATTTAAACACATATCAATCTCTTTCTTGAATGTACGTAGTGAACTGACATCCACAGCCTTCTGTGGTAATGAATTCCACAGCTTTAAACACCCTGTGTGTGTGAGGAAATGTTTCATCATCTCACTCCGAAATGTCCAACTCCGTATCCTAAGACTGTGACCCCTTGGTTCCAAGCTCCCCAACAAGGGGGAACATCCTCCCCACATCGGGTCTGTCCAGCCCCATGAGAATTTCATTTAATTCAGTCAGATAGTTTTAATTTGCCAAAACAGAAAATGGTGTAGTTTATATGTAGTTTCTCAGGTCCAGAAATTTTCAAGTGCCCAGATGAGGGAAGGTGAAGTAGTTTATATGGATTTTGGCAAAGCTTTTCACAAGGTTCTACGCTGGAACTGAATGGGAAGGTGAAAGCAAATGGAACTGAGGGGAGCTTGATGAGATGGATCAGAAACTTGTGAAATAATAGGACCCACAGGGTAGTGGGACAATGGTGTTTGAGTGACTGGAGGCTCATGTCCTGCAGTGCACCCAACCAGGATCAGTACTGGGACTCTTATTGTTTGTCATTTACATAAATGATGTGGATTACAATGTTGGGGGAGTGTGAGGCAAGCTACCTATGACACTAAGGTTGGTCGGGTGGTTCATACTGAAGAAGACGGTTGTAGGTTGGAGGAAGATATCGATGGGCTGGTCAGATGGGCAGAGCAGTGGCAGATGCTGTTTAACCCTGAGAAGTGCAAAGTGATGCACTTTAGAAGAAGAGACAAGAGGAAGGAGTATTTAATGAATGGCAGGACATTGGGGAGCTTAGAGGCACAGAGAGATGGTGCTGCAATTATTCACAGATCCCTGAAGTTGGTGGAACATGTGAATAGGATCGTTAAGGCAGCAGATGGGATCCATCAGCTTCCATCAGTCGTGGCAGAAATATAAGAAAGAGCAAGGAGCGAATGTTGGAGTTTTATAGAGTGTTGGTCTGGTCCCAGCTGGAGTACTGTTTACAGTTCGGGTCATTTCATTGCAGCAAGGATGTGACAGGACTGAAGAGGATACAGAGTGGGCTCACCAGAATGTTGA
>NW_025176739.1:0-2038 GCF_004010195.1 Chiloscyllium plagiosum | reverse complement strand
TCTGACAGAGTGGACACTGTGATCACCCTGAGAGAATGAACACTGATCACCCTGACAGAGTGGACACTGTGTTCACCCTGACAGAGTAGACACTGTATTCTTCCTGACAGAGTGGACACTGATCGTTCTGACAGAATAGACACTGTGATCACTCTGACAGAGTGGACACTGACCACGCAGGCGGAGTGGACACTGTGATAAAACTGACAGAGTGAACACTGATCACTCTGACAGAGTGGACACTGATCATTCTGACAGAGTGGACACTGATCATCCTGACAGAGTGGACACTCTGATCACCCTGAGTGAGTGGACACTGATCACCCTGACAGAGTGGACACTCTGATCACCCTGACAGAGTGGACACTGACCACGCAGGCAGAGTGGACACTGTGATAAAACTGACAGAGTGAACACTGATCACTCTGACAGAGTGGACAATGATCATTCTGACAGAGTGGACATTGATCACCCTGAGAGAGTGGACACTGTATTCATCCTGACAGAGTGGACACTGATCATTCTGACAGGGTGGACACTGACCACGCAGGCAGAGTGGACACTGTGATAAAACTGCCAGAGTGGACACTGTGATCACCCAGACAGAGTGGACACTGTATTCATCCTGACAGAGTGGACACTGTGATCACCCTGACATTGTGGACACAGTAATCTCTCTGACAAAATGGACACTGAACACCCAGACAGAGTGGAAACTGATTATCCTGATAGAGTGTACACTGGCATCACTCTGACAGAGTGGACACTGACCACGCAGGCAGAGTGGACACTGTGATAACACTGACGGAGTGAACACTGATCACTCTGACAGAGTGGACACCGATCACCCAGACAGAGTGGACACTGATCATCCTGACAGAGTGGACACTGTGATCACCCTGACAGAGTGGACACTGTAAACACCCTGACAGAGTGGACACTGTGATCACTCTGACAGAGTGGACACTGACCACGCAGGCAGAGTGGACACTGTGATAAAACTGACAGAGTGGACACTGTAAATACCCTGACAGAGTGGACACTGTGATCACCCTGAGAGAATGGACACTGATCACCCTGACAGAGTGGACACTCTGATCACCCTGACAGAGTGGACACTGTATTCATCCTGACAGAGTGGACACTGATCATTCTGACAGAGTAGACACTGTGATCACTCTGACAGAGTGGACACTGACCACGCAGGCAGAGTGGACACTGTGATAACACTGACAGAGTGAACACTGATCACTCTGACAGAGTGGACACTGATCATTCTGACAGAGTGGACACTGAACATCCTGACAGAGTGGACAATGTGATCACCCTGACAGAGTGGACACTGTAAACACCCTGACAGAGTGGACACTGTGATAACACTGACAGAGTGAACACTGATCACTCTGACAGAGTGGACACTGTGATCAGGCTGAAAGAGAGGACACTGTGATCACACTGACAGAGTGGACACTGATCATTCTGACAGAGTGGACACTGATCATTCTGACAGAGTGGACACTGTGATCACCCTGAGAGAGTGGACACTGATCACCCTGACAGAGTGGACACTCTGATCACCCTGAAAGAGTGGACACTGGCATCACTCTGACAGAGTGGACACTGACCACGCAGGCAGAGTGGACACTGTGATAACACTGACAAAGTGAACACTGATCACTCTGACAGAGTGGACACTGATCATTCTGACAGAGTAGACACTGAACATCCTGACAGAGTGGACACTGTGATCACCCTGACAGAGTGGACACTGTAAACACCCTGACAGAGTGGACACTGTGATAACACTGACGGAGTGAACACTGATCACTCTGACAGAGTGGACACTGTGATCAGGCTGAAAGAGCGGACACTGTGATCACACTGACAGAGTGGACACTGATCATTCTGACAGAGTGGACACTGATCATTCTGACAGAGTGGACACTGTGATCACCCTGAGAGAGTGGACACTGATCACCCTGACAGAGTGGACACTCTGATCAGCCTGACAGAGTGAACACTGATCACTCTGACAGAG
>NW_025176738.1:0-2038 GCF_004010195.1 Chiloscyllium plagiosum | reverse complement strand
TCTGTCCATCTAACCCACAAATTACCACACTCACGGCTAACAGATTAGAAACAATGCATATTTGCTCATCTCTCACGATTAATGACGGGTGTGATCCCGCATCTCTGAAATTTATTATTTTTTTATTCCTTCCCTGTTCTTATGGAATAAACCTTCGCCGCAAAGGCGACCTCTTTTTCGAGATAAGGTACTAACTACATACTGAGCCCCTGCCTAGGCTGTGCACTCTCCTGCAGATCCTCGGCTCGTCTTGGAGTTATTTTAGTACCTTCACTAATGCCTCTGGCTTATCTTCGCTTATCACTTTTTTTTTTCACAGCACGTTTCTTTCCTGACCAGCACTGTGACTTTACATATCCCACTTTATCATATTGGAAACACCTGATGTCTTTCCCCTCCTTTCGCTCCCATTGGGCATCGTTTTAAAAATCTTACCAGTGCTCTCCACTCTTGTTTATGTAATTTAGGATCTTGCTTCTCCTAACTTCTATCACTCACAGGTCTAAATTTTGTTCGGAATCTTGTTTTCTGAAGCTAATTCTGCTGCCATTCCCATTTCCTGAACATTCTGTGTCTCCACATGAATTCTTACCAGCTTTGAAAGTGAGTTTTTAAACTCATCCAGCAGAATAGTCTGTCGTAGAGACTCAGTGGTCTTATCAATTTTTAAAGCAATTACTCAACAAGCAAAATGTCCATGTTTAATTCTTTCAAACTAAGCGTAAGTCTGACCTGTTTCCTTCGTTGTTTGTGAACCATTGTCTGTATGCTGCCACTGCCAATGGATGAACACTTTAAATAGACTGTTTAACCTCTTCATAGTCCCTTGACTCCTCATTTGACAGCGAGACAAATACCTCAATAGCTGTGCCAACCAGTTGTATATGAATTGTCATTAGCCATAAATCCTCGGACCGTTCCATCATCTGAGCCAACGTTTCAAATGAAAAAAGAAAGCTTTAGAACCTTCCGCATCAGAATGGATAGAGTACATTTCTTTACTCTCTATTTCTCTCTCCCTTTCTTCTCTCTCTCTTTGCTCAGTGAAGAACCTTCTCTCTGTTTCTTTTCTGTCTCTTTTTCCTCTCTCTCTCTCTTTATCTCCTCATTCCACTTCACTCAATTGTAATTTGTGTTTTTCTTCCTCTGCCCCTAATGTCTATTTCTCTGACACACCTAAGTAATTCCTTGACAATTTCAGCTTTAATTTTCGTTAAACCCAAACTAACTTCTGGATGTAAGTTTGCTTGCTGAGCTGGAAGGTTTGTTTTCCGACGTATTGTCACCACACTATTTTGTAAATGACATTACTTTTGCGTGCTTTCTGTATCGCGTCTTTCAAGATCATCAGCTGCTTTTTGATTAAAAAAAAACCTTGCGAACCGCACTAAATACCACATTGAACAAACAGGCAGAAAACCATCCGTGAGGATACATAAACATCAACTTGCCACTCAACGAAATGAACCACATACACATGACGACGGGCACCGCTTCGTCTGGGACAACATCACCAAAAATCACAGTGACTAGGATCCCACTTTCCAGCCCTTGAGAAAAAAGAGCAAGGAATGACGCAACTATGGGAAATGACATCACCACAGAAAATAATGTCACCACAGGAAATGGCATAATCACAGGTAATGACGTCACTAACCGGCATTGGGTGGTTTCGAACCCGAAATTCAGCACTCTAAATCAGAGTGCAACATAAAACTAACCACAATGGGAGCGGTGTTAAAAGGAAATGGAAATGTAAAATTTGAGACCTGTCAACAAGTCTCATTTTAACTCCTTTATGCTCTTCACTCCACCTGATAAGTGTTTAACTTGCAAAGTTCAGATACCTCTTGTGACGAATCTGCACCTTTTACAAGGGTATTCT
Source organism: Chiloscyllium plagiosum (assembly GCF_004010195.1). NCBI lineage: Eukaryota > Metazoa > Chordata > Chondrichthyes > Orectolobiformes > Hemiscylliidae > Chiloscyllium > Chiloscyllium plagiosum. The sequence continues at coordinate 153 of NW_025176738.1, read as the reverse complement.
GTCTGAGTTGCTTTTTGTTCCAGATTGTGCATAAACATAGACGTTCCAAAATGTCTTGATATATTTGCTTGAAAAATCATTCAACTTTTATTTAAACACTTGCGCAATGAGAACGGAGTGGCCAGTTCTCGAAGTTCAGGGCACGGATTAGTT
>NW_025176737.1:0-2038 GCF_004010195.1 Chiloscyllium plagiosum | reverse complement strand
CGTCTGTCTGTACCTCGGACTAGAGAGTCCCCTCACACAATCGATCTCTTGAAACCCGACGTACCCCTCGTTGCGTTAGGAGTGGTGTGTAACTCTTTGTCCTTTCTTGCAGTTTCCCACCATGACGCTGATGTCAGTTTCAACTGCAGTTTCATTGACTCTCCCTCAGCTGGATGGGAATCTGTCTCATTCTCCTCCTTCGGCACTGATGAGGGGGAACCTGTCTACTGTGTCCCTCCTCAGGAAGGTGAGGACCAATCTCGTGTTCAGTCCATGTGGGTACAGAGACAGGGACAGGCACAGGATACAAAGACACCCCCACCTTGCCCCACTCTGCCCTAACACCTGGAGTCCCCTCATACACAGGGACATGGTCGGTCACTCTCCATGGGTCCATGGGAGAAGCAAAGACTATCCAGGAATTATTCATTGTGATAGCACATGACCCAGGAAGCTGCCTTTTGGTGCTTTGCACTGGAGCATCCTGGATATGAGATGATTATTGCCTTTAGCATTGACAATACACGACAGAATAGATGGTGAGGTGATAGTGACGACCTCTAACATCAAAGCACAATCAGTCACCAGGTTAAAGTGGGATGTTCACCAATGATCACACAATGTTCAGCACCGTTCCTAACTCCTCAGATACTGAAGCAGACCGTGTTCAAATGCAACAAGATCTGGACAATATCCAGCCTTGGGTTGACAAGTGGCAAGTAACGTTCATGCCACACAAATGCCAGACGATGACCATCACCAACAAGAGACAATCTAACCACCATCCCTTGACATTCAATGGTGTTACTATTGTGGGGTAATAACCCCTACGATCAACATCCAGGGTGGGGGGATTACCACTCACCACATAATCACAGTGACTCCAAGAGCAGGTCAGAGACTAGGAATACTGCGGTGAGTAACTCACCTCCTGACTCCCCAAAGCCTGTCCCACCATCTACAAGGCACAGGTCAGGATTGTGATGGAATATTCCCCATTTGCCATGGATGGGGGCAGCTCCAACAACACTCAAGAAGTTCGACACCATCCAGGACAAAGCAGCCCACACTTGATTGGCACCACATCCACAAACACCCACTCCTTCCACCACCGATGCTCAGTAGCAGCAGTGTGTACCATCTACAAGATGTGCTGTAGAAACTCACCAAAGATCCTCAGACAGCACCTTCCAAACCCACATGCACTTCCATCTAGAAGGACAAGGGGCAGCAGGTACATGGGAACACCACCCCCTGCAAGGTCCCCTCTGAGGCCCTCGCCATCCTGACTTGGAAATATATCGCCGTTCCTTCACTGTCACTGAGTCAAAACCCTGGAATTCCCTACCTAAGGGCATTGTGGGTCAACCCATAGCACATGGACAGCAAAGGTTTAAGAAGGCAGCTCACCCCCACCTTCTCAAGGGGCAACTAGGGACGGGCAATAAATACTGGGCCCAGCCAGTGACACCCACATCACATGAATGAATTAAAGGAAAAACATCAAAGACGTAGCAATCGCAATGAAGAAATTGTATCCCAGTGAGAGTCAGCCCCTTCGGGAACTGTATCCCAGTGAGAGTCGGCCCCTTCAGGAACTGTATCCCAGTGAGAGTCAGCCCCTTCAGGAACTGTATCCTAATGAGAGTCAGCACCTTCAGGAACTGTATCCTAATGAGAGTCAGCCCCTTCAGGAACTGTATCCCAGTGAGAGACAGCACCTTCAGGAACTGTGTCCCAGTGAGAGTCGGCCCCTTCAGGAACAGTATCCCAGTGAGAGTCAGCCCCTTCAGGAACTGTATCCCAGTGAGAGACAGCCCCTTCAGGAACTGTATCCCAGTGAGAGACAGCCCCTTCGGGAACTGATCCCAGTGACCAGTGAGAGACAGTCCCTTCAGGATCTGTATCCCAGTGAGAGACAGCCCCTTCGGGAACTGTATCCCAGTGAGAGTCAGCCCCTTCAGGAACTGTATCCCACTGAGAGACAGCTACTTCAGGAACTGTATCCCAGTGAGAGTCGGCCCCTTCAGGAACAGTA
>NW_025176736.1:0-2038 GCF_004010195.1 Chiloscyllium plagiosum | reverse complement strand
TTTGGACTATAACCTGATATTATTTGATTTCGGACTATAACCTGGTGCTCTGTGATTTTGGACTATAACCTGGTGCTGTGTGATATTGGACTATAACCTGGTGCTGTGTGATATTGGACTAAAGCTGGTGTTGTGAGATTTCGGACCACAACATGATGTTGTGTGATGTTGGACTATAACCTGGTGCTGTGTGATTTCAGTTTATAACCTGGTGTTGTGTGATTTCGGACCAAAACATGGTGTTGTGTGATTTTGGACTATAACCTGGTGCTGTGTGATTTCGGTTTATAACCTGGTGTTGTGTGAGTTCGGACTATAACCTGGTGTTCTGTGATTTCGGACTATAACCTGATATTATGTGATTTCGGACTATAACCTGGTGTTCTGTGATTTTGGACTATAACCTGGAGTTGTGTGATTTCGGACTATAACCTGATGTTGTGCAATTTCGCTCTATAACCTGGTGTTGTGTGATATCGGACTATAAGCTGGTGTTGTGTGATTTTGGAGTATAACCTGGAGTTGTGTGATTTCGGACTATCACCTGGTGTTGTGTGATTTCGGACTATAACCTGGTGTTGTGTGATATCGGACTATAAGCTGGTGTTGTGTGATTTTGGAGTATAACCTGGAGTTGTGTGATATCGGACTATGATCTGGTGTTGTGTGATTTTGGAGTATAACCTGATTTTGTGTGATTTCGGACTATCACCCGGTGTTGTGTGATTTTGGACGATAACCTGGTGCTGTGTGATTTCGGACTATAACCTGGTGTTGTGTGATTTCGGACTCTAACCTGATGTTATGTGATTTCAGACTATAACCTGATGTTGTGTGAGTTCGGACTATAACCTGATGTTGTGTGATTTTGGACTATAACTGGGAGTTGCGTGATTTCGGACTATAACCTGGTGTTGTGTGATTTTGTATATAACCTGATGTTGCATGATTTCTGATTCTAACCTGGAGTCGTGTGCTTTCGGACTACAGCCTGGTGTTGTGTGATTTTGGACTATAACGTGGCGTTGTGTGATTTCAGACTATAACCTGGTGTTGTGTGATTTCGGAGTATAACCTGGTGTTGTGTGATTTCGGATTATAACCAGATGCTGTGTGATTTTGGTCTATAACCTGGAGTTGTGTGATTTCGGACTATAACCTGATGTTGTGTGATTTCAATCTATAAACTGGTGTTGCGTAATTTCGGACTCTAACCTGATGTTATGTGATTTCAGACTATAACCTGATGCTGTATGAGTTCTGACTATAAACTGATGTTGTGTGATTTTGGACTATAACCTAGAGTTGCGTGATTTTGGACTATAACCTGGTGTTGTGTGATTTCAGTCTATAACCTGGTGTTGTGTGATTTCGGACTATAACCTGGTGTTGTGTGATTTCGGACTATAACGTGGCATTGTGTGATTTCGGAGTATAAACTGGTGTTGTGTGATTTCGGACTATAACGTGGCATTGTGTGATTTCGGACTATAACCTGGCATTGTGTGATTTCGGAGTATAAACTGGTGTTGTGTGATTTTGGATTATAACCTGATGCTGTGTGATTTCGGACTATAACCTGGAGTTGTGTGATTTTGGTCTATAACCTGGTGTTGTGTGATGTCGGACTATAACCTGATGTTGTGTGATTTTGGTCTATAACCTGGTGTTGGGTGATTTTCGACTATAACCTGATGATGTGTGATTTCAGTCTATAACCTGGTGTTGTGTGATGTTGGTCTCTAACCTGGAGTTGTGTGATTTTGGTCTATAAGCTGATGTTGTGTGAGTTCTGACTATAAATTGATGTTGTGTGATTTTTGGACTATAACCTGGAGTTGTGTGATTTTGGACTATAACCTGGTGCTTGTTATTTTGGTTTATAACCTGGTGTTGTGTGACTTGAGACTATAACCTGGTGTTGTGTGATTTTGGAGGAGAACCTAGTGTGTGATTTTGCACTATAACCTGGAGATGTAAGATTTCGGACTATAACCTGGTGTTATGTGATTTCGGACTATAACGTGATGCTGTGTGA
>NW_025176735.1:0-2038 GCF_004010195.1 Chiloscyllium plagiosum | reverse complement strand
TGATCTTCACAGAGATTTAACTTTCCCTTTGCACGTGAGGATTTCTCTTTGCCCCAATGTCGATCCCCTCAGACTTAAAATGATTCTGGAAGCACATCATTGTTTTATGGACCACTTCATAACAATTAGCCATTTCAGCTGCTAACCTTGCCGTTTTAACAATATGCACTTCCAGAGTAAGCTTATCTTCAGCTTTTATCTCCAGCCTTTTAAGGTGAATTCCTTTAATAATTGCCAATTTCTGAAGTTCAAACCCTGTCTCCCTTTCTCTCTGCTCTGCTGCTTTCTCTTCTTCCCTCTCTCTACTTCGAATCGTTTCTCAAACGGTTTCAAATCTGATGTCATTTCCTTAACTCTCGCGTCTAACTCAAGCTGCTTCATTTTCAAATAAATTTTAACCATCTCTACAGATTCTTATAGATTTTCCAGCGTATTTAAATGCTGAGCTATTGCAGGAATGATCTCCCCTTTCCTCACAGAAATAGGCAAATACAACCCCAGCATGGCTGCTAATTCCAGAAGCCAGGCCTGAATTATTTTATGTAAGACTACCAACTTTACATCGTCCATAGCCAGACAACTCTTTGTACCTAAATGAGACATTGCTTTCTTAGGCATTGTCTACCCCAAACCAAATCAATACCCGAAATCAAGACGCAAGCACCTATCAGTTGCTCTTTTAATCGATCAACTACCTCCCAATTTGTTATGGACGAGGTTAAACCATTCAAAATGTTATTAAGCAGACAAGCCAGACAGTAACGTTATATGTTTTTCGTTAAGTGTATAGTGAAAATTACTCGAGGAAGCGAGTTACAAAAATTAGTCACAAAATGACGGATTGAAAAACAATAAAACAGAATATAGAATACCCACGGAACTTAGTCTATCCAACGTAGACTTACTTCTGCTATTCTGAACATACACAACAATCATAAAAAATCAAGAACCTTAAATACAGTAAAAAATAAAACAGAAGCTTAAGGTTAAAAATTAGAAGGGCAGAAGGAGAGAGGTTAATAGTTAGTGCACCACTGCTGCAGAATCTAAAAACCTGAATTCAGCTTTCCAGAATGACCACTCCTTTTTCATTATACAGTTCATTTCTAAAACATTAAATCTTTGGCCTTAAGCCTCAGCTGTTTACGGAGAAACGAAAGGCCTCATAGTGAACACTTTCATCGCTGTAACACTTCATCCGATTCGGAGCCTGAACTGTTTTACAACGCCTTTGATAAAAAAAAAGATATCAAGACACATTATCCTTGAGGAAAAGAACAGCTCTGTTATTTTGTTATAAAAGAGAACATTTTTGTGACAACCCAGTCCGTCCAAGCTATCATCACAAATGAAACTCTTCGAACAGACAATATCCTGGTAAATCTGTTCTGCACCGTTACCAATGCAATCACATCCCTGCTATAATGATAATTGCGGAAAGACACACAATACTCCAGCTAGAGCCGATTGGGCAAATGACATTAACAACTTAGAAAACCACAGAAACTGCACTTTTCCAATAATGTGACTTTTTCACAATACTGCACCGTGGGGAATGTGAGAACTGAAGATGCTAGAACTCAGAGTTGAGAACTCAGTGTGGTGATAGAAAACACGTCGGTCAGGTAGCATGCGAGGTGCGGGAGAGTTGATGATTCGGGCATAAACTCTTCATCAGGAATGAGTTTCGTGGCCATGGGGGCTGAGAGATAATGGGCGGTTTAGGGGTTTTGGGGCGAGATAGCTGAGAATGCGATGAGAAGATAAACGTGGAGAATCAGATACTCGTTCTGACAGGAGGTGGACCGGGTAGGATGGAACGGTAATGTTCAGGTCATGAGGGCAATTCTGAGATGGAATCATGAAACTAGAATAATATGAGGGAAGGGCGAATGAGGAAACTGGTGATCCCATGTGGCATCAAGGTCCCAAGAGGAAGATGAGGCCTTCTTCTTTCAGGCGTCAGGTGTTTAGCAAATGTCAATGAAGGAGGCGCAGAACGTGCATGTGCTTGGCAGATTGGGAGCGGGACAATGAA
>NW_025176734.1:0-2037 GCF_004010195.1 Chiloscyllium plagiosum | reverse complement strand
CTGCAGTACCCACAAACCCTGTATGTCTTATTTACTGTTTTAAAACATAACCAACATTTCTATTGCAGCTTTCACTTCGATACATAACTCTCATGAATGTTTGTTTCTCCTTGCTGTTTCTAAGATCCACTTTACCAGATTGTGTGGAATCTGAGTGACGTGGGCTCTTGCGAGGTTAATGGCAGATTCAGACGAGATGTTTGGCGAGGCATATCTCAACATGGATATTATCTCATCACATCTTACCAATTCTTCTCAAGCGGCATTGTGAGATTTTCTCCAGATCCCCCGTTATGCTGGTGTAGTAGAGAAGGACAATGATCTTTCAGCAATGTTGCGTATTCCCCAGAGAGCTGGGACTGCTGTAACCTGGATGGGAACCTTACAGGAGGCTGGTAAAATGCTGCTGCAGCTGTTCAGGATCTTAGTGAGATCACATCCGAAGTAGTGCACACAGCTTTAATCTCCTCACTGTGGAAAGGAAGTTGTAATGAACTCAAAGATTGTTCCCTCAACGGAATTCTGCAACAAAGTGGTAATCAGCGAATCTCTCCAGTGTGGAAGCAGGACGTTTGACCCATCGACAACACACTGATTCTCCGAAGACTAACTCATCCAATCCCCACCACCGACCCCACTTGGTCTTTATAACCTGCCGTTTTCCACGACTGATTCGCCTAGCCTCCACATCCCGGACATTATGGATAATTTAGCTTGTCCAATCCACCTCTCCTGCACATCTTGGGACTGTGGGAGGAACCTGGAGACTGAAATTGAATTAGGATCGCTGGTACAGTGAGGCAGCAGTGCTAACCATTGAGCTACCCAGCGTGGGCAACAAAACTTGCCTCCATAGTTCAGCCCTTGAAAAGTGACATTTGAGAAGGGAGATTCCATAGGTCCCCAAAACTCTCATTGAGCGACAGGAGGAGGACATTGAAATATTGAACGGCTTGGTCAGGAACAGGAGCAGGACATGCAAGTCTATTGAGACGATAATGTATGAACACCAAGAGGACATTCAGCCCAGCGAGTGTGTAAAGCAGGAACAGAGTGAGTCCAATCAGCCACTCATGCCTCTTACACAGCAATTCGAGCAGATCTTTTACAGCCTTGTGCCTGTTACACAGGAATTATGAAAGGGAACATAACCGTTATAGAAAGGGAAGGACTTCAAATAATCAGCTTCACTCGGAAATGAAAAGTGTTGAGAAAATTATTGGGATTGAAGACAAATTGTTAGGATGCGTTATGAAGGAATTAACAACAGGAGATTTCAAAAGTCAAGCCACAATCCAGCATATTCAACATAGTTTTATAAAGGATAAATCATGTTTTAATGATTTGAGTAACTTTTTTTTAAAAAAGCGTAACAAGCAAAGTGGATAATGGGGGTCCTATAGATGTATTGTATCTGGACTTCCAGCCATCAGTGCCTAACGTGTCTTGAAAAAGGTTAACATACAAGACAAGAACACATGGGATTAGAAACAATTTACTTGCTAGGAGAGAGGATTAGCTGATGAGTAAAAGCCATGATATGGAGCCACTGTTTTTGGACTGGATTGGACAAGGTCAAAAATCAAGCGACACCAGGTTAGAGTCCAATGGGTTTATTTGTAACCACAAGGTTTCCTTGCGCTGCTATTTCATCAGGTGTAAGAGGGAGAGGAAGACCTAACACAGAAGTTATAAGGAAAAGATCAAAGGGCTGTACAACTCATGAATTATACACACCTAAGATGGCTCTGAAATACTTAATCAGTTGGAACGGAGGTGTGAGTTTGATTGGTTAATATGCAAATTGCAGAATTTATTTCAAGTCACTTCCTGGAGATACCTTCAGGTATTATCGATATAACTGAAGTAACACGTGCGGTCAGACAATGTATTCTAAGCATGAGGCGTTGTTTGGACTCTGTCTGTGTCTTGACCTGGAGTTAGACTGGTTTCATTTACAAAGTACGATTTGTAAAATAACACATTGAATGAATGTCTACAAACTGTATGTTTTGGAAAAAAATAAAATGCATCTGC
>NW_025176733.1:0-2037 GCF_004010195.1 Chiloscyllium plagiosum | reverse complement strand
ATTGTATTACATTTAAAATTATCCTGTTCAGATTACATTGTCATACAGCATTACATCTCCCTAATGTTGGCTATTCCCCTGTTTTGCATTAGATTTAATTCTGTCTGTCAGAAAGAATGATGATGACTGGGGAATATCATTGTACTCCCCATGCAGTCTCCGCAGCCACTGCCCCCATTCCGCCTTATCTCGCAGCCAATGTCATGTTCATTCGAACCTGACTCATTAATTCATAAATCTTAATGTATAACTTCATTGTAATTATCACCTTTGGTTTTGGACTGAGGCCAAAATGTGTAAAACAAATACTGTTTTACAGCAAATAAAACTGCACTGAGAAGCTTGTCAATTTGTATAAATTAATTACTGAAGTATATTCTCTATGGAAGTTCCAAAGTTGCACATTCAGAGAAGTCCACACTTCCTGTCTATGTTCAGGGCAACTGTGCCCAGTGACACTCTGTTCGCTAGCGTTTGTTCCCGTGGAGGAGAGATCAGAACAGTAACATTATCCTGATTGTGATTCTTTTGCGGGATGGATGGATTGGCGGAGAGATGGTTACAGCATAGTAAACAGACAACAGAGCAGAATCAGCTCGCCTACCAAAAATGCATCCATCATTCTCCCTCACAACTGACTTCACTAGAGCAATTGGTGATGGGAGATTTGACCAATAGCAAACAATGTCAACATGTAGTTCACTCCAATTATATTGTGAACTGAATGTACTGTATAGAAAGCTGGGACTGTTTGCTCAGTGACTGTAATTAATGTCAGTCTCCATGCAATGTAACTGTGTCACTGGAAGGTTTCCCTCTCCAATTGGTGAAGGGCTTAATTCAGTGTGCTATCCCACTGTAGTTGCAGATGCATCAGCTCCAACAGTAACAGAGATCAACAGCTGTGTAGTCAGAGAGAGGACAGATCTGAATGTGAGAATTGCGGATTGGAACATTACAACAATGGAGAGGCGATTTTCCTTAAGTGTTTTCAAGATTTCTATAATATCGGATATCAGCAGTGCTGATGATTATTCTGGGCGTGGTGGAAGGTGTGCTAAATAATCTATTCTCGCTATTGTTGGTGTTCTCTACCTCTGTCCATTCATTAATCCCATAAACAAATTTGAACTTCGTTGCAAGTACTGTTATCTATATTTGTCAGAGAAAGAAACTGTTGTCTTCAGTTTCAATTGCAGTCTCCATTCATTATCCATTAATTGCAGACCACTCCCTCACAACCATCCGTGAACAAAACTGTTCACAACCTCGAGATCGCTTTTTACCCCGAACTGATTTATGTCACGTGTTCTCTCTGTCACCAAACCTGACCACTACCAGCTCCTAATATCCCCAATTTTCATCTCTGTGTCAGTGTTGTTGCTGAACAAACCAAAGCTCTCTGCTGACCACTTCTCCATTACAAATATTTCAATCAAAAAATTATTCTTGTCTTGGATATTACTTCATGATTAGGACACTGTATGAATGCAGGAATGTCGCTGGATGAATTTCAGAAGCAAAGCTTATTAAACAAACAATATTGTTTCAAATGATTTGTTTCAAGTCCAACCACAGCTGATGACAGAACTTAAATAAAAATGATAAGAATTGAAATGAAAGTGAATTTCACGAAAAACAACCACAGAGTTATTTAGGATGTCTTGGGTCATACCTGGGCGGCACGGTGGCACAGTGGTTAGCACTGCTGCCTCACAGCGCCTGAGACCTGGGTTCAATTCCCGCCTCAGGCGACTGACTGTGTGGAGTTTGCACGTTCTCCCCGTGTCTGCGTGGGTTTCCTCCGGGTGCTCTGGTTTCCTCCCACAGTCCAAAAAGATGTGCAGGGTCAGGTGAATTGGCCATGCTAAATTGCCCGTAGTGTTAGGTAAGAGGTAAATGTAGGGGTATGGGTGGGTTTCGCTTCGGCGGGTCGGTGTGGACTTGTTGGGCCGAAGGGCCTGTTTCCACACTGTAATGTAATCTAAAAAAATCTAATCTAATAAAAACAACATTTTGTCTGAAAACCTTCCTGTT
>NW_025176732.1:0-2037 GCF_004010195.1 Chiloscyllium plagiosum | reverse complement strand
CGGGTGCATACTAGTGGGCGGCACAGTAGCACAATGGTTAGCTCTGCTGCCTCACAGCGCCAGACACCTGTGTTCAATTCCCGCCTCAGGTGACTGACAGTGTGGAGTTTGCGCATTCTCCCTGTGTCTGTGTGGGTGTGCTCCGCTTTCCTCCCACGGACCAAAAACAAGCAGGTCAGGTGAATTGGCGATGCTAAATTGCCCGTAGTGTTAGATGTAGGTGAATGGGTCTGGGTGGGTTGCTGTTCGGCAGGTTGGCGTGGACATGTTGGGCTGAAGGACCTGCTTCCACACTGAAAGTATTCTATTGTAATTGCATCTAATTTTGAGAAAAGTTGTAAAAAGACATGAGTTTTTAAAAAATTTTTGCACTTGAGGATTGAACTTCCAGAAGAGGTGGTAGCTGTGAATACAATTACAATACTTCAAAGACATTTGGATGAGTACAGATATAGGAAATATTTGGAGGGATATGGGTCAAGCAGTGGCAGGTGCATATAGTTTTGTTTGGAATTATGGTTGACATGGACTGGTTGAATCACAAGGACGGTTTCTGTGCTGTATAACTTTATAAAACTCACTCTCGCTATCTCTGTAAATTCCTCCAGCCACACAACTCTCTCTATCATTGTCACCTCATCCAGCCTCACAACACTCCCCACCACTGTCACCTCATTCAGCCTCATACCTCTCCCTATCACTGTCACCTCATCCATGCCTCACAATTCTCTCTATCACTGTCACCTCATCCAGCCTCACAACACTCCATATCAATGTAACCTCATCCAGCCTCACAACACTCCCCACCACTGTCACCTCATTCAGCCTCACAACACTCCCTATCACTGTCACCTCATCCAGCCTCACAACTCTCTCTATCACTTTCACCTCATCCAGCCTCACAACTCTCCCTATCACTGTCACCTCATCCAGCCTTACAACACTCCCAACCACTGTCACCTCATCCAGCCTCACAACATTCCCTATCACTGTCACCCCATCCAGCTTCACAACACTCCCCACCCCTGTCACCTCACCAAGTCTCACAACATTCCCTATTACTGTCACTTCATCCAGCCTCACAAAACTCCCTATCACTGTCACCTCATCCAGCCTCACAACACTCCCCACCACTGTCACCTCATCCAGCCTCACAACACTCCCTAACACTGTCACCTCACCAAGCCTCACAACACTCCCCACCACTGTCACCTCAACCAGCCTCAGAACTCTCCCTATCACTGTCACCTCACCCAGCCTCACAACACTCAATAACACTGTCACCTCATCCAACCTCACAACACTCCCCACCACTGTCACCTCATTCAGCCTCACAACTCTCCCTATCACTGTCACCTCATCCAACCTCACAACTCTCCCTACCACTGTCACCTCAACCAGCCTCACAACTCTCCCTATCACTGTCACCTCATCCAGACTCACAACACTCCCTAACACTGTCAACTCATCCAGCCTCACAACTCTCTCTATCACTGTTACCTCATCCAGCCTCACAACTCTCCCTATCACTGTTATCTCATCCAGCCTCACAACACTCCATATCACTGTCACCTCATCCAGCCTCACAACACTCCCTATCACTGTCACCTCATCCAGCCTCACAACATTCCCTATTACTGTCACCTCATCCAGCCTCACAACACTCCCCACCACTGTCACCTCATCCAGCCTCACAACACTCCCTATTACTGTCACCTCATCCAGCCTCACAACACTCCCCACCACTGTCACCTCATTCAGCCTCACAACACTCCCTAACACTGTCACCTCATCCAGCCTCACAATACTCCCCCGACTGTCACCTCATTCAGCCTCACCACTCTCCCTATCACTGTCACCTCATCCAGCCTCACAACACTCCCTATCACTGTCACATCACCCAGCCTCACAACTCTCCCTATCACTGTCACCACATCCAGCCTCACAACACTCCCTTCACTGTCACCACATCCAGCCTCACAACACTCCCTAACACTGTCACCTCATCCAGCCTCACAACAGTCCCTATCACTGTCA
>NW_025176731.1:0-2037 GCF_004010195.1 Chiloscyllium plagiosum | reverse complement strand
TTTATGGGGAGCAAGAGGTCCCCGGTATTTGAAGTTTATAGGGTGCAAGAGGACCCCGGTATTTGAAGTTTATAGGGAGCAAGAGGCCCCTGGTATTTGAAGTTTATAGGGAGCAAGAGGTCCCCGGTATTTGAAGTTTATAGGGAGCAAGAGGTCCCCGGTATTTGAAGATTATAGGGAGCAAGAGGCCCCCGGTATTTGAAGTTTATAGGGAGCAAGAGGCCCCCGGTACTTGAAGTTTATAGTGATCAAGAGGCCCCCGGTATTTGAAGTTTATAGGAAGCAAGAGGCCCCCGGTATTTGAAGTTTATGGGGAGCAAGAAGCCCCCGGTATTTGAAGTTTATGGGGAGCAAGAGGCCCCCGGTATTTGAAGTTTATAGATAGCAAGAGGCCCCCGGTATTTGAAGTTTACAGGGAGCAAGAGGCCCCCGGTATTTGAAGTTTATACGGAGCAAGAGGCGCCTGGTATTTGAAGTTTACAGGGAGCAAGAGGCTCCTGGTATTTGAAGTTATAGGGAGCAAGAGGCCCCCGGTATTTGAAGTTCATAGGGAGCAAGAGGCTCCTGGTATTTGAAGTTATAGGGAGCAAGAGGTCCCTGGTATTTGAAGTTTATACGGAGCAAGAGGCGCCTGCTATTTGAAGTTTATAGGGAGCAAGAGGTCCCCTGGTATTTGAAGATATAGGGAGCAAGAGGCCCCCGGTATTTGAAGTTTATCGGGAGCAAGAGGCTCCTGGTATTTGAAGTTATAGGGAGCAAGAGGCCCCTGGTATTTGAAGTTATAGGGAGCAACAGTCCATCAGTATTTAAAGTTTATAGGGAGCAAGTGGCCCCCTGTATTTGAAGTTTATGGGGAACAAAATGTCCCCGGTATTTGAAAATATAGGGAGCAAGAGGTCCCCGGTATTTGAAGTTTATTGGGAGCAAGCGGCCCACAGTATTTGAAGTTTAGAGGGAGCAAGAGGTCCCCGGTATTTGAAGTTTATAGGGAGCAAGAGGACCCCGGTATTTGAGGTTTCTGGGGAGCAAGAGGACCCCGGTATTTGAAGTTTATAGGGAGCAAGAGGCCCCGGTATTTGAAGTTTATTGGGAGCAAGAGGTCCCCGGTATTTGAAGTTTATAGGGACAAAGAGGTCCCCGGTATTTGAAGTTTATAGGGAGCAAGAGGCCCCAGGTATGTGAAGTTTATAGGGAGCAAGAGGCCCCCGGTATGTGAAGTTTATAGGGAGCAAGAGGCCCCCGGTATTTGAAGTTTATAGGGAGCAAGAGGCCCCCGGTATTTGAAGTTTATAGGGAGCAAGAGGCTCCTGGTATTTGAAGTTTATAGGGAGCAAGAGGCGCCTGGTTTTTGAAGTTTATAGTGATCAGGAGGCCCCCGGTATTTGAAGTTTATAGGAAGCATGAGGCCCCCGGTATTTGAAGTTTATAGGAAGCAAGAGGCCCCCGGTATTTGAAGTTTATAGGGATCAAGAGGCCCCCGGTATTTGAAGTTATAGGGAGCAAGAGGCGCCTGGTATTTGAAGTTTATAGGAAGCAAGAGGCCCCCGGTATGTGAAGGTTATAGGGAGCAAGAGGCGCCCGGTATTTGAAGTTTATAGGGAGCAAGAGGCGCCTGGTATTTGAAGTTTATAGGGAGCAAGAGGCTCCTGGTATTTGAAGTTTATAGGGAGCAAGATGCCCCCGGTATGTGCAGTTCATAGGGAGCAAGAGGCCCCCGGTTTTTGAAGTTTATAGGGAGCAAGAGGCTCCTGGTATTTGAAGTTTATAGGGAGCAAGAGGCCCCCGGTATTTGAAGATTATAGGAAGCAAGAGGCCCCCGGTATGTGAAGTTTATAGGGAGCAAGAGGCCCCCGGTATTTGAAGTTTATAGGGAGCAAGAGGCGCCTGGTATTTGAAGTTTATAGGAAGCAAGAGGCCCCCGGTATGTGAAGTTTATAAGGAGCAAGAGGCCCCCGGTATTTGAAGTTTATGGGGAGCAAGAGGACATCGGTATTTGTAGTTTAGAGGGAGCAAGAAGCCCCCGGTATTTGAAGTTTA
>NW_025176730.1:0-2037 GCF_004010195.1 Chiloscyllium plagiosum | reverse complement strand
TCATTCTCCATGTCGCAGTGTAATTCCCTGTGTCACAGTGTCATTCTCCGTGTCACAGTGTCATTCCCCGTGTAGCAGTGTCATTCTCCGCGTCACAGTGTCATTCCCTGTGTCGCAGTGTCGTTCTCCGTGTTGCAATGTCATTCCCCCTGTCATAGTGTCATTCCCCGTGTCACGGTGTATTTTCCTGTGTCACAGTGCCATTCTCCGTGTCACAGTGTCATTCCCTGTGTCACAGTATCATTCCTCCTGTCGCAGTGTCAGTCTCCGTGTCACAGTGTCATTTACCATGTCACACTGTCATTTCCCGTGTCGCAGTGCCTTTCCCGTGTTGAAGTGTCATTCACTGTGTCGCAGTGTCATTCCCATCACACAGTGTCATTCTCCGAGTCACAGTGTCATTTTCCATGTCACAGTGTCCTTCTACGTGTCACAGTGTCATTCTCCGTGTCGCAGTGTCATTCCCTGTGTCGCAGTGTCGTTCTCCGTGTTGCAATGTCATTCCCCCTGTCATAGTGTCATTCCCAGTGTCACGGTGTATTTTCCTGTGTCACAGTGTCATTCCCCGTGTCACAGTGTCATTCCCTGTGTCACAGTATCATTCCCCCTGTCGCAGTGTCAGTCTCCGTGTCACAGTGTCATTTACCATGTCACACTGTCATTTCCCGTGTCGCAGTGCCTTTCCCGTGTCGAAGTGTCATTCACTGTGTCGCAGTGTCATTCCCATCACACAGTGTCATTCTCCGTGTCACAATGTCATTCTCTGTGTCGCAGTGTCATTCCCCATGTCGCAGTGACATTCCCCATGTCGAAGTTTCATTCCTGGTGTCGCAGTGTCATTCCCCATCGCACAGTGTCATTCTCCATGTCACAGTTTCATTCTCCATGTCACAGTGTCATTCCCCGTGTCACAGTGTCATTCCCCATGTCGCAGTCTCATCCTTCCTTGTCACAGTGTCATTCTCCGTGTCACAGTGTGATTCTCCATGTCACAGTGTCATTCCCTGTGTCACCGTGTCATTCTCCGTGTCACAGTGTGATTCTCCATGTCACAGTGTCAATCTACGTGTTACAGTTTCTCCATGTCACAGTTCATCCTTCCTTGTCACAGTGTCATTCTCCGTGTCACAGTGTGATTCTCCATGTCACAGTGTCATTCCCTGTGTCACCGTGTCATTTCCCGTGTCACAGTATCATTCCCCATGTCACAGTGTCAATCTACGTGTTACAGTGTCATTCCACGTGTTGCAATGTCATTCCCTCTGACACGGTATCTTTCCCCGTGTCACCGTGTCATTCCCCGTGTCGCAGTGTCATTCTCCGTGTTACAGTGTCATTCTCCGTGTCACAGTGTCATTCTCCATGTCACAGTGTCATTCCCCGTGTCGCAGTGTCATTCTCTGTGTCACAGTGTCAGTAACTGTGTCGCAGTGTCATTCCACGTGTCACAGTGTCATTCCCCATGTTGCCGTGACATTCTCCGTGTCACAGTGTCATTCCCCGTGTCGCAGTGTCATTCTCTGTGTCACAGTGTCATTCCCCATGTCACAGTGTCATTCCCCATGTCACAGTGTCATTCTCCGTATCACAGTGTCATTCTCCGTGTCGCAGTGTCATTCTCCATGTCACAGTGTCATTCTCTGTATCGCAGTGCCTTTCCCCTTGTCACAGTGTCATTCCCCGTGTCACAGTGTCATTCACCGTGTCGCAGAGTCATTCGCTGTGTCACAGTGTCATTCTCCGTTTTCACAGTGTCATTCTCTGTATCGCAGTGAATTTCCCCTTGTCACAGTGTCATTCCCCATGTCACAGTGTCATTCTCCGTGTCACAGTGTCATTCTCCATGTCACAGTGTCATTCCCCGTGTCACAGTGTCCTTCCCCGTGTCACCGTGTCATTCCCCGTGTTGAAGTGTCATTCTCCGTATCACAGTGTCATTCTCCGTGTCGCAGTGTAATTCCCTGTGTCACAGTGTCATTCTCCGTGTCGCAGTGTCATTCCCCATGTCGCAGTGTCATTCTCCGCGTCACAGTGTCC
>NW_025176729.1:0-2037 GCF_004010195.1 Chiloscyllium plagiosum | reverse complement strand
CGGCTGTACAGAACATAGGTTATGTCACTTTTTCTCAATATTTCGTGCAATTCCCTGTCTCTTTCTAGAAGGATGTTGTAGAAATTGAAAGAAATTAAGTGCTTTTGCCTGAAACATCGATTTTCCTGCTCTTCGGATTCTGCCTGACCTGCTGTGCTATTCCAGCACGACTTTAATAATTACTCTAATCTCCAGTATCTGCCACACCCAATTTTGCCTGGATTTGAATATCTTGTCGGCATGGATTTGTTGTACCAAAGGGTCTGTTTCCGTACTGAACATCTCTATGGCTCCATGATTCTATGGCTTCATTTTTTGTTTCCTCAAAATTTAACTCCATTATCACCATTCGTAATTCATCTAAAGTTACTTATTTTATGCTAATTCTGCAAATATGCAGAACATTCTATCATACCTGTTACATCTTGTCTGCACGTTTTCTTTTCACGTGCGACAACACATCTGGATTAGTATTTTTATGACCTGCGACATGTGTAGTCGGTGTATTAAACCAGTAACAGCAAAATAGTCTGTCGTTTTTGTCCTTGCATCTTTCCAAACAGGTAAGAGTGTTATCGTCCATTCCAAATCCATATCTGATATAATGTTCGTAACATAAGCATTCAAAAGTTGAAAGGCCTGAAATAGCCAGATTAACTTCTTTTTTGGTGGTGGAGTATTTTCTCTGCCGTGTTTCTTTGCGAAATTACCAACTGGCATTTTAAATCCACCATCATTCACCTGCATCAACACAGCTCCAACTCTTATATCACTGGCACCAATAGCGACTTGAAAGGATATCATGAAATGTGGTGTGGTGCGATGGTTATCACTGCTTTTAAATTCTCAAATTTCTCCTGGTATTGTTCTACCTCACCGAAATTTCATGTTTATCTTTAGCAAATCCATCTGTAGTGCCACCACACTGCTGACGTTTGGTGTAAAAGTCCAGTAGAATCCAATCAGTTCCAGAAATGGAAGCACCTCTTTCTTTGAGGGTAGTCTTGCAAATTCGTCAATGGCATTTGACTTTATGTTCATGGAAGGCATTCTTCCACGTCCGATGTTGTATGCCAAAGAACATCACTACTGCAGATGCAAATTCAGTTTCTATGAAATTTAGATCCAGGTTTGCATCCCACAGTTTTTTAAAGAGCGCTACCAAATGCACCATTTGATCATTCTATGAATGACAAAAGATCACTAAATCATCAACATTGACAGCACAGTCTGCCAATCCTTTCGCAAGTTTGACATTTGGCTCGTGCAGTCTTCATTACAAAGGGCATATCTTTGAAACGATATTGGCCCTTTGTGGCTAGAAACGCCGAGACGTCTTTCACTCTCTCCAAAATAGGGACTTGCCAGTAACAACGCAGTAAGTTCAAATTTGTGATGGACGTGGCTTGTTCATTTACTTTCCAAATAGTCCTCCAGCTTGGAATTGAGTGCAAGTCTGATTCAACTACAGCATTGACTTTCCGATAATCCAAAGAGAATTGTTCAGGCTTCAGAACCAACACAACGCGTGAACGTCGCACATTTTCAGTTGGCTTGATGATTTTCGTCTTGGAGACTCGCTTCCCCTTCCTCTGTACCTGTGCAGGTTTAAGAGGATAAAGCCTTCAGGGGTATTGTTTTATCGAGACAGCATTCCCTACATCAACATCGTGCACTATTAGTCTGCCCATTCCTTACCGACGTATATTCTCATATCGCTGCCACAAGCTTTTCAATTCAATTCTGTTTTGTTGAGAGAGATAACGTCTGACCCTCCCACACGACTTGATCACTTCTTCATCGGTCAATTTATTCTGTGGCACATCAAAAGTAATATCATATGGATTTGATTCTTCAGTTTGAAAGGCAGTAAGTCGTACGTGTTTCTCTGCTTCCGTTTCTAAACTTGCTGTTTGTTTTTTTAACACTGCCTCTGATGTATGACAAGTACGGCAAAATTCAACCACATGTTTATGTAATCAGGAGAAAAGAAGAGTTTTGTTTCATCTCCCGAGTCTTCCTCACTCCGAGATCACA
>NW_025176728.1:0-2037 GCF_004010195.1 Chiloscyllium plagiosum | reverse complement strand
TTTTGATAGGGAAGGAAAGCAAGAGGAGAAGCTATTAATTATTACAGCATAGAAGGAAGAACTAAGTTTGGAGGATTCTGAATTGGACATTCCTCAAATCAAATTGAACGAGAAAGTTGTAAAAAATTGGGATAAATTATTGAATTATCTTCCACAAGAAAAGCAAAGATACCTGAAAGAGTTACTACTATCTCATGGAGAGAAAAGCGGAAATAAACTGTGAAGTACAAACATAATTGTGCATGATAAAGATACAGGAGATGCTGTTCTGATTAAGCAACATCTTTACAGGTACGACCCTCCAAAATTGGCACAGGTTCAGAAGGAGATAGAGTGAATGCTCCAAGATGGCATAATCGAAGTGAATTACAGTGACTGGAACTCACGTATAGTCATGGTGCCAAAGTCAGATGGGCCCCAACGGTCATATGTGGACTATCATAAAGTCAACGCCGTTACAAAGCCTGACACATATCCAATTCCATGTTTGGAGAACTCTGTCGAAAAAGTGGTAGAAGCTACTTACATTTCTAAGTTGGACTTGCTCAGAGGCTACTGACAAGGACCTCTGTCAGAGAGAGCAAATTTCGGGGCTTTCATAACGCCAAATGCACATTTGGTATGAAAAACTATCCAGTCACATTTCAGAGGCTGATAATAAGGTCATTGCTGGATTACCCAACTATGTGATACACGTTAATGATCTGGTGGTTTTTAGTCACTCATGGAAGGAACATTTACACCATTTATCAGACTTGTGCGATCAACTTCAGAAACCTGGCTTGATGATAAACCTAGCTAAAAGTGAATTTGAGAAAGCCCAAGTCACGTTCCTGGGTCACGGTATTGTACATGGACAAATTGCCCCATGAGATACGAAAACGAAAGTAGTTGAGGAATGTTTCACACTGTCGACAAAAAGATATATACAGTACGACAGTTCCTGGGATTGACTAGATTTTACCAAAAGTTTGTGCCAAACCTTAAACAGTGCAGCTGCTCCACTCACCAAATTGTCAAGGGCAAGAACTCTCAGTGGACAGAGGACTTCAAAAAGCATTTTACAGCCTAAAGACTGTGTTAACACTGGCCCCAATATTAACTACACGAGGTTACACGAAGACTTTCAAGGTGGCTATCGATGCCAGTGATGTGGGTATTGGTCCGGTGTTCCTGTAGGAGGATGATGAGGGAATAGAAAGACCTATCGAGTATTTTTCTGGGAAGTCGAACGTTCATCCACAGAAATGTTCAACGGTGGAGAAAGAGACTTTAAAGTTGGTATTGGCATTGCATCCTAACTGTGTTTATATTACCAGCAATCCATCGGAGACAATCGCATACACTGATCACAACACATTGACATTTGTGGAAAATATTAAGGACAAAAATGCCAGACTGTTTAGATGGAGCTTGTTGTTGCAGCCATTCAATCTGACCATTGTGTATGTGGCAGGTCGTGAAAACGTGAAAGCTGATGAGTTATTCAAACTCGAATGAGATACGGAGGTGTTCGGTGGTGGGTGTAGCGCGGCCTGAATTTGTATGGGTTTGTGCATGTTTGAATGTTAACCGTTAGTATAGTGCATCTGTCAGTTTTAGAACATAGAACATAGAACATAGAAGAATACAGCGCAGTACAGGCCCTTGGGCCCTCGATGTTGCGCCGATCCAAGCCCACCTAAACTACACTAACCCACTATCCTCCATATACCTATCCAATGCCCTCTTAAATGCCCATAAAGAGGGAGAGTCCACCACTGTTACTGGCAGGGCATTCCATGAACTAACGACTCGCTGAGTGAAGAACCTACCCCTAACATCAGTCCTATATCTACCCCCCCTTAATTTAAAGCTATGCCCCCTTGTAATACCCGACTCAATACGCGGGAAAAGGTTCATACTGTCGACCCTATCTAACCCCCTAATCATCTTGTACACAAAGTTTTGAGACTACTAACTGGGTTTGAAGGGTTAAAAATGCAGCCATCTTTTAGCATTGATGTTTCTTTGTTTAAGGGGGGGGGGGGGAGACAT
>NW_025176727.1:1323-2037 GCF_004010195.1 Chiloscyllium plagiosum | reverse complement strand
TGTTGTTCTCACTTGTTTCTTTGTGAAAGATTATAAAATTAACTTAGATGAATGAACTTATGATTTCTTTAACCAATGTTGGGAGAAAACAAATGTCAGTATTTGAAGTCTGATAAAGTAAAATAAACTGATAATCAGTAGAAAGGGTTTAAGATGGATATGGAATAAATGCTGGCAAATGGGACTAGATTGATTTTGGATATCTGGTCAGCATGGACTGAAAGATCTGATTTTGTGTTGTACATCTTTGATTTCATTCTCTCAATTATTCAAGAAGTTGAATACTTCGAGGAGGAAAAGGAGGATTTATGCAGAGAATGCACTTGAAATGATGATTGAGGTATATCAAACTCACATTGTTTCATGACTTTTTCCTCTGGGTTCTTCAATGACCAAACTTGTTTTATTATCTGAATAACTATGTATCATGTGATTTGTTTCGCATAAAATATTTCGTTAGGTTCTAGTGAACTATTAAGAAGTGTTCATGTTTAAAATTTAGGCAGCTTGATTGTTAAGCAAGAAAATGTTGGCGTTTTACTCCCACTGAATCATTGCTGTATAAAAGGTAACAAGCTTTTTATCTTTTCTGGGCACTGAATACATGGAAGTCAATTCTGAAGGAAAACATCCTCGTCGGTAATGTTCCCACATATGTGGACTAATTGCTTCTGGTCACTCTTCAGGCTATAGAGGCTAGGAAAGAAATGAGTT
>NW_025176727.1:0-1312 GCF_004010195.1 Chiloscyllium plagiosum | reverse complement strand
TTTTTTTTTCACAGAGCTTGGGACCCGACTGGAGCAGCAATGAAGCTCGTATTGTTTTTTTAAATTTCCGAGCTTTCCAAATTATTGTTGGTAAATGCAGGTGACTTTATCAAAGCACATTTCACATGCCCCAGCCAGGAATTTGTTCCCAATTCTGTCAGTCCATCCATTCCTATGGATAAGAGGTATTTTAAATGTGAGCACTCCATTTAACTATTTGAATTGAATACTTCAGTGGTTAAGTCCTCTTGGATTCTTAATTTCAAATTACTCAATGTGATTTTTTTGTCCCCCCTGAATTTGCCAAGCACTGGGCAGTTCTGGAATATTCCAAATATTTACAATAGATGCATTCACACTATTGAAGGCAACCTGGCAGATTTGAATACCATTCAGGTAGTCAACAACAATACATAAGTAAGTTTATGAATTTCTTACTGTACACCAACAACGTAAGCCAAGTATTAGTGAAACCACAGATTGTCTCCCAAGGATTCCCAAATCTGAACAGTGCATTCCAGATATGCTCACTATCACTATCTGGGAGCAGTCTCCCAAAGTGCTCCCAGAATTTCGAAAGCACACACACTGCCCTCCAAAGCTAAATCTGCTGTCACAGGCTTCACTCTTATTGCATACAATGACATTTATTATCCAATTCTTTAACGTGAAATGATTTTACAAACAATTTGTAGAAGTGAATGGAAAGTGTGATATTTGCTTGACCTTTGGCTCTATGTATCAGGCCGAACTGAACCTTGAGCAAGATGTGAGATGTTTCCCACACACGTTGTTTAAAAAAGCAAAGATTATGCTCTGAGGTTTAAATGTTCAATCAGGTTTAATAAAAATCCTTCCAAAAATTGAGAGTTTGATTTCAGCTCCTTTAAAGAGACATTCTCTTGGCCTTCAATTTTGTGACATGTGATCATTCTTTGGTAAAGGTGGCTGTGTGCAACACTGCAGGATGTTGTGCTGAAGTGCCTCATTGGGTGGAAGAGCTGTATTACTGGTGTAACTTGGCTAACTTTGAGATGGAATGTCACTTTGAGTTAAATCTTGTTTTTAAACTGAGGCGTGCTTGTGTAACTCAAGTGTGGAAACTATGCTCATGTTTGCATTAAACCTTTCACTTTTGGAGATCAGTATTTTTCCGATGTGTTTTGTAAATAAAGCTCAATATAGAAAGCACAGTGCTGGGGAACCGCAGGTCCAGCAGCATCTCTGAGGGGAATAAAACATTGTAAGTTAAAAGTCTCATGACCTTTTGTCCGTTCAGACGAAAAGTCAGTAAACTTGAAATGTAACATGT
>NW_025176726.1:0-2037 GCF_004010195.1 Chiloscyllium plagiosum | reverse complement strand
TCTCTCTCTCTCTCCCATTCCCACACTCTCTGTCTCTCTCCCATTCCCACAATCTCTCTCTCTCCCATTCCCACACACTTTCTCTCCCATTCCCACACTCACGCTCTCTCTCCCATTCCCACACACTCTCTCTCTCTCCCATTTACACACACTCTCTCTTCCCATTCCCACACTCTCTGTCTCTCTCCCATTACCACACTCCCTCTCTCTCCCATTCCCACACTCTCTCTCCCATTCCCACACTCCCTCTCTCTCTGTTACCTCTTTCAGGGAAGCCCTGCATCATTTCGATTGGTTGAAGTCACATTGTGATCAACAAAGCCCAGCCCAGTCTTTGTCCAATTAGAACGTCATCAGGCCTCATCCAATCAAGGTAGAGTCCAGCTCTGGCCAATCAGAGTGCAATTTTGTCTTGATCACATTGGAGAGCAGTTCCATCCAATCAAGATTCCGTGCAATGGAAGAATGCTATAGGTCTGTCCAATCAAAGAGGAAGCCGTATTCCATCCAATCAAAGGTGACTCAGTTTTCTCCAATCACAGTGTGTTCTCTGCTATCCAGTCAGGGAACGATCAGAGTATCATCCAGCGAATGATCAGGATGCTGTCCAATCAGAGAGTGATGAGGTTACTGTACAATCAGAGAGTGACCTGGCTATTGTCCAATCAGAGAGTGATCTTGGTCTGTCCAATCAGAGAGTGATGAGGTTACTGTACAATCAGAGAGAGATCTGGAGTCTATCCAATCAGAGAGTGATCAGGTTACTGTCCAATCAGAGAGAGATCTGGAGTCTGTCCAATCAGAGAGTGATCAGTTTACTGTCCAATTAGAGAGTGATCTGGGGTCTGTCCAATCAGAGAGTGATGAGGTTATTCTACAATCAGAGAGTGATCTGGGGTCTGTCCAATCAGAGAGTGATCTGGGGTCTGTCCAATCAGGGAGTGATCAGGTTACTGTCCAATTAGAGAGTGATCTGGGGTTTGTCCAATCAGAGAGTGATCAGGTTACTGTCCAATTAAAGAATGATCTGGGGTCTGTCCAATCAGAGAGTGATCAGGTTACTGTCCAATCAGAGAGTGATCTGGGGTTTGTCCAATCAGAGAGTGATCAAGTTACTGTCCAATCAGAGAGGGATCAGGTTACTGTCCAATCAGAGAGTGATCTGGGGTCTCTCCAATCAGAATGATCCGGGGTCTGTCTAATCAGAGAGTGACCAGGTTACTGTCCAATGAGAGATTGATCTGGGGTCTGTCCAATCAGAGAGTGACCAGGTTACTGTCCAATCAGAGTGTGATTGGGGTCTGTCCAATCACAGAGTGATCAGGTTACTCTCCAATCAGAGAATGATCTGGGGTCTGTTCAATCGGAAGGTGATCAGGTTACTGTCCAATCAGGGAGTGATCTGGGGTCTGTCCAATAAGGGAGTGATCTGGGGTCTGTCCAATCAGAGAATGCTCAGGTTACTGTACAATGAGAGATTGATCTGGGGTCTGTCCAATCAGAGAGTGATCAGGTTACTGTCCAATCAGAGAGTGATCTGGGGTCTGTCCAATCAGAGAGTGATCAGTTTACTGTCCAATTAGAGAGTGATGTGGGGTCCGTCCAATCAGAGAGTGATGAGGTTACTCTACAATCAGAGAGTGATCTGGTGTCTGTCCAATCAGAGAGTGATCTGGGGTCTGTCCAATCAGGGCGTGATCAGGTTACTGTCCAATTAGAGAGTGATCTGGGGTCTGTCCAATCAGAGAGTGATCAGGTTACTGTCCAATCAGAGAGTGATCTGGGGTGTGTCTAATCAGAGAGTGATCAGGTTACTGTCCAATCAGAGAGTGATCTGGGGTCTGTCCAATCAGAGAGTGAGCTGGGGTCCGTCCAATCAGAGGGTGATCAGGTTACTGTCCAATTAGAGAGTGATCTGGTGTTTGTGCAATCAGGGAGTGATCAGGTTACTGTCCAATCAGAGAGTGATCTGGGGTGTGTCCAATCAGGGAGTGATCAGGTTAGTGTCCAATCAGAGAGTGATCTGGGGTGTGTCTA
>NW_025176725.1:0-2037 GCF_004010195.1 Chiloscyllium plagiosum | reverse complement strand
CTCCCGGTGTCAGTGTGATCTCCCGGTGTCAGGGCCATCTCCCGGTCTCAATGTGATCTCCCGGTCTCAGTGTGATCTCCCGGTCTCAGTGTGATCTCCCGGTCTCAGTGTGATCTCCCGGTCTCAGTGCGATCTCCCGGTGTCAGTGTGATCTCCCGGTGTCAGGGCGATCTCCCATTCTCAATGTGATCTCCCGGTCTCGGTGTGATTTCCCGGTGTCAGGGCGATCTCCCGGTCTCAATGTGATCTCCCGGTCTCAGTGTGACCTCGCGGTCTCAGTGTGATCTCCCGGTCTCAGAGTGATCTCCCGGTCTCAGTGTGATCTCCCGGTCTCAGTGCGACCTCCTGGCCTCAGTGTGATCTCCCAGTCTCAGTGCGATCTCCCGGTCTCAGTGCGATCTCCCGGTCTCAGTGCGATCTCCCGGTCTCAGCGTGATCTCCCGGTCACAGTATGATCTCATGGTTTCAGTATGATCTCCCGGTCTAAGCTTGATCTCCCGGTCTCAGTGTGATCTCCCAGTCTCAGTGCGATCTCCCGGTGTCAGTGTGATCTCCCGGTGTCAGGGCGATCTCCCGGTCTCAATGTGATCTCCTGGTCTCAGTGTGATCTCCCGGTCTCAGTGTGATCTCCCGGTCTCAGTGTGATCTTCCAGTCTCAGTGTGACCTCCCGGTCTCAGTGCGTTCTCCCGAGCTCAGTGTGATCTCCCGGTCTCAGTGCGATCTCCCGGTCTCAGTGCGATCTCCCGGTCTCAGAATGATCTCCCGGTCTCAGTGTGATCTCCCGGTCTCAGTGTGACCTCGTGGTCTCAGTGTGACCTCCCGGTCTCAGTGCAATATCCCAGTCTCAGTGCGATCTCCCGGTCTCAGTCCGATCTCCCGGACTCAGTGTGATCATCCGGTCTCAGCTTGATCTCCCGGTCTCAGTGCGATCTCCCGGTCTCAGTGCAATCTCCGGGTCTCAGTGTGATCTCCCAATCTCTGTGCGATCTCCCGGTCTCAGTGTGATCTCCCGGTCTCAGTGCGATCTCCCGGTCTCAGTGTGACCTCGTGGTCTCAGTGAGATCTCCCGGTCTCAGTGTGACCTCCCGGTCTCAGTGCAATCTCCCGGTCTCAGTGTGATCTGCCGGTCTCAGTGTGATCTCCCGGTCTCAGTGTGATCTCTTGATCTCAGTGCAATATCCCAGTCTCAGTGCGATCTCCCGGACTCAGTGTGATCATCCGGTCTCATTGTGATCTCCCGATCTCAGTGCGATCTCCCGGTCTCAGTGTGATCTCCCTGTCTCAGTGTGATCTCCCAGTCTCAGTGTGATCTCCCGATCTCAGTGCAATATCCCGGTCTCAGTGCGATCTCCCGTTCTCAGTCCGATCTCCCGGTCTCAGTGCGATCTCCCGTTCTCAGTACGATCTCCCGGTTTCAATGCGATCTCCCGGTCTCAGTGCGATCTCCCGATCTCAGTGTGATCTCCCGGTCTCAGAGCGATCTCCCGGTCACAGTATGATCTCCCGGTTTCAATGCGATTTCCCGGTCTCAGTGCGATCTCCCGGTCTCAGTGCGATCGCCCGGTCTCAGTGCGATCTCCCGGTCTCAGTGCGATCTCCCAGTCTCAGTGTGATCTCCCTGTCTCAGTGCGTACTGCTGGTCTCAGTGCGATCTCCCGATCTCAGTGTGATCTCCCAGTCTCCATGTGACCTCCCGGATGCAGTATGATCTTCCGGTCTCAGTGTGATCTCCCGGTCTCAGTGTGATCTCCCGGTCTCAGTGCGATCTCCCTGTCTCAGTGCGATCTCCCGGTCTCAGTGCGATCTCCCGTTCTCAGTGCGATCACCCGGTCTCAGTGCGATCTCCCGGTCTCAGTGCGATCTCCCGGTCTCAGTGCGATCTCCTGCTCTCAGTGCGATCTCCCGGTCTCATTGTGATCTCCCGGTCTCATTGTGATCTCCCGGTCTCAGTGTGACCTCCCAGTCTCAGTGTGAGCTCCCGGTCTCAGTGTGATCTCCGGGTTTCAGCGTGATCTCCAAGTCTCAGTGCGATCTCC
>NW_025176724.1:0-2036 GCF_004010195.1 Chiloscyllium plagiosum | reverse complement strand
GCAATTCACTAAATGAGAACATGTGGAAATATAAGGCAGACAGATAAGGCAGAGGCGTTACGCTTTGGGCGAGTTAATTCAACAAAACTAGAACATTGAAAAAATGCATTGCCAGGGCATCTGATTTGGCACGTTACATCATGTTCTGAAACTGCTACACAGAACCAGCCCAGGAAGTAGAAACTGAGACAAGGTAACAGACAAGCACAGGCAGCTGTGCAGACGGTGCTTGTGCATTGGTCAGTAAACCAAGCTATGTGTCCAACATTGGGTGTATTGCAAACCTTTGTCAGTATATTGCAGTGATACGTGGACAACATATCTGCCAAACACGGGAAGATTTGCAGCCCATACTCTGAATGACAGTAATTGGGGCTCCCGCAAATTTATGTCTGTATCCATATGTACCAGCTCACGTAAAGGTGTTTTATGTGTGCATGCATCTGTATCTGAGTCGTTGGTAGATGTGAAAGTCATTGTCGGGCAAAGTACACCCACGGAGGAAATCATTTTTAATATGAGTAACTGGCAGATGTTTGGGTAATGGACAAGGGAGATATTGACAGACAGACATGATGTCGTGTTTGTGAATGTTAAAATAGAGGCATTACGAGTCCCAATAGCAATACAAATTATTGCGCACAGGAATAATGGATGGATCAAATTTCGGTGTGATTTCAGATACGAGCCATGCAGTGTCAACCCAGATTATTGACATCAGTAAGACTGTATTTTAATAGGTCAAGGTTCCAGATGGGCAAAGCCAGTGAAATGTATTCTGGAGTTGTTTGAATGACAATTGGAATGGTCAGTTATGGTGGCAGGAATCAGTTCATGGCCAAAATGATCACAACAGCTGCACTTTGTCTCTTTCAGGCTCAGATAATAGCGAAATTGGATGGAGTGAGAGGAAGGAAATGAGGTTCGTAACCAGAAGAGGAGAGAGTAATCTCCACACTCTCAATATTCAAAAAGCAAGGGCAGTGATACAATGAATCTTGGTTCACAGCTGAAACTGAGTAGGTCAACATAGCGGCACACAAGGGACTCTGCCAGAAGAAAAGAGGGTGAGAGTGCATCAGCAAGTTGACTAATGTAGATATTAGTGGTTTGTGGGGTGAATATCTGGATTCAGACTCTCAACTGGTACAATAGCATCAGCAAGGAGAGTCGAGTAAATGAAAACAACAGTATTGTGTTCACAAACAGTGAATACAATTAAAAACTGAAAAGTCAGACTTACCAGGGACACCAACGATAGCCAGGATTGGATAATAAATATATTGAATAATGTAAAGTACATATCCAATCCGCCCAAACAATGGCAAATAATCGTAATATGTAGATAGAACCCAAATATTCCAGGATAAATCCCTGCCCACTGTTGGAACATTTCGGTATAATGTACTCAGATTTTGATCCATTGTTGGAACAATCCAGTGTAATGCTGTCAGATTCTGATCTGTTCTCCGCCTCTTTCTGGAGCTGCTGATTCCTGCTAATGCTTCAGTGGCTGCCAATCATGTTTTGATATAACACAATAAATGGAGCGCAGTTTTCATTAAAAGTTGTAAGCTCTCCACTGGGATAATTTGAATCCATGGTGGCTTTCAGTAATCACAGTCACTGAGCAAACAGTTTCAGTTAACACCTTCCTTTCGTCACTTTTCATGTACAAGATAAAGGGAACATTTACTCCGGTCGAATCGATTGAATCGATGAGAGTTTGTGAAGGATGGACCATAAATCTTTCAATGTTTTTAACCCTTCTTTCTTGTGTGTGAGAACGGTGCCATGCCACTGCCGAGTTGTGGGGAAATTAATAGAGATCATAAATTAGGGGAACTACCTTTATGGCGTATTGACATTATGTAATGCTGCACCTATTGGGAAGTGCCGTTTTTAAATCGAGTCGTAACATTTAGATACCATTTAGAGCGTTAGCTGGGCTTCTCCGGAACAGGGGGTAACAATCTGTCAGCATGTTTTTGTAAGTAAGTGATAGGAGGAGACCATTCAGCCTTTTGTGCATGTTA
>NW_025176723.1:0-2036 GCF_004010195.1 Chiloscyllium plagiosum | reverse complement strand
TCTCAGTCAGTGACAGGGATTGAATCTCATTCAATGACAGGAATTGAACCTCAGTCAGTGACAGGGATTGTATCTCAGTCAGTGACAGGAATTGAAACTCAGTCAGTGACAGGAATTCAATCTCAGTCAGTGACAGGGTTTAAACCTCAGTCAGTGACAGGAATTGAATCTCAGTTAGCGACAGGGACGAAACCTCAGTCAGTGACAGGGATTGACCCTCAGTCAGGGACAGGGATTGAATTTCAGCCTGTGACAGGGATTGAACCTCAGTCAGTGACAGGAAATGAACCACAGTCAGTGTCAGGGGCTAAACCTAAATCAGTGACAGGGATTGAGCCTCAGTCAGTGACAGGGATTGTATCTCAATCTGTGAAAGGAATTGAACCTCAGTCAGTAACAGGGATTGAATCTCATTCAGTGACAGGGATTGAATCGCAGTCAGTGACAGGGTTTGAGCCTCATTCAGCGAAGGGGAGTGAGCCTCAGTCAGTGACAGGATTGAATCTCAGTCAGTGACAGGGATTGAACCTGAAACAGTGACAGGGAATGAATATCAGTCAGTGACAGGGATTGTATCTCAGTCAGTGACAGGGATTGAACATCAGTCAGTGACAGGGATTGTATCTCAGTTAGTGACAGGGTTTGAATCTTAGTCAGTGACAGTGATTGAACCCCAGTCTGTGACAGGGATTGAACCTCAGTCAATGACAGGGCTTGAACTTCAGTCAGTGACAAAAATTGAATATCAGTCAGTGACAGCGATTGAACCTCAGTCAGTGACAGGAATTGAATATCTATCAGTGACAGGGATTGATCCTCAGTCAGTGACAGGGATTTAATCTCAGTCAGTGACAGGGATTGATCCTCAGTCAGTGACAGGGATTGAATCTCCCTCACTAACAGGTATTGAATCTCAATCAGTGACAGTGATTGAGTTTCATTCAGTGACAGGGATTGAATCTCAGTCAGTGACAGGGATTGAAGCACAAACAGTGACAGGGAATAAACCTCAGTCAGTGACATGTTTTGACCATCAGGCAGTGAGAGGGACTGAATCTTAGTCAGTGACAGGGATTGACCTTCAGACAGTGACAGGGATTGAATTTCAGTCAGTGAGAGGGATTGAGCCTCAGTCAGTGACAGGGATTGAACCTCAGTCAGTGATTGGAATTGAATCTCAGTCAGTGACAGGGATTGAAACTCAGTCAGTGACAGGGATTGAATCTTAGTCTGTGACAGGGATTGAACCTCAGTCAGTGACCAGGATTGAATCTCAGTCTGTGACAGGGATTGAACCTCAGTCAGTGACCAGGATTGAATCTCAGTCAGTGACAGGGAATGAACCTCAGTCAGTGACAGTGATTGATCCTCAGTCAGTGACGGGGATAGAAGCTCAGTCTGTAACATGGATTGAATCTCAATCTGTGACTGGGATTGAATCCCAGTCAGTGACACGGAACGATCCTCAGTCAGTGACAGGGATTGAATCTCAGTCAGTGAAAGGGAATGAACCTCAGTCAGTGACAGTGATTGATCCTCAGTCAGTGAAAGGGAATGAACCTCAGTCAGTGACAGTGATTGATCCTCAGTCAGTGACGGGGATAGAAGCTCAATCTGTAACAGGGATTGAATCTCAATCTGTGACTGAGATTGAATCTCAGTCAGTGACAGGTATTGATTCTCAGCCAGTGACAGGGATTGAATCTCAGTCAGTGACAGGGATCGAATATCAGTCAGTGACAGGATTGAAACTCAGTCAGTGACAGGGTTTGGATCTCAATCAGTGACACGGATTGAACCTCAGTCAGTAACAGGGATTGAATCTCAGTCAGTGACAGGGATGGAACCTCAGTCAGTGACAGGGATTGAATCTCAGTTAGTGACAGAGAATGATCCTCAGTCAGTGACAGGGATTGAATTTCAGTCAGTGACAGGGATTGAACCTCAGTCAGTGACAGGCATTGAATCTCAGTCAGTGACAGGGATTGAATCTCAGTCAGTGGCAGGAATTGAATCTTTATTAGTGACAGGAATTG
>NW_025176722.1:0-2036 GCF_004010195.1 Chiloscyllium plagiosum | reverse complement strand
CTCTCAGCATTATATATTTGATCTGTTTTCAATCTATCAAAATTACTTTGTTTGATCCTTTCAAATTCAATGCATGTTTGACCAGGTTCCGTCCTTAGATTCCTAAAACGTTGTCTGTAGACTTCTGGTACTAGCTCATGTACACTGAAGATGGATGTTTTCACCTCATACTCCCCAGATACCAGATCTGATCGTGATGCAAATGCCTCACTGGGTGTATCTACCAACATTGCTTGAATCCATAATACCCAAATAAAAAGACAGCGTTGATAAAGGTAAACCATTTCCACTGGTTGGAGATTCAAGAAGTAGGGAGCATTGACTGAGAATTGGATCCAGACCAGGTAAGGACTGGAGAGATATTAGGAAGCATTTCTACACACAAAGAGAGGTTGATGTTTGGAACTCTCTTCCACAATGCCAGTGGATGCTGGATCAGTTGTTCATGTTAAATGTGAGATAGATAACATTTTGTTATGCAAAGGTGTTAAAGGGATATCGGCTGGTGTGTGGAGTTAGGCCACGGACAAACCATGATGGATGGAACAGGCTCGAGGGGATGCACAGCCAACTCCTTTTTATATTCCTCACTGGATATGGGCGACACTGGCTTATATGAGATTAATTGCCCATCCCTAATTGCCCCGAAGTGTTTGGAGTCACGCGTCGGCCAGACCAGATAAGGACAATGGTTTCTGTCCCAAAAGAGCTTTAATGAACCAAACTGATATTTTCCCAAAAGAATCGTTGTTAATCTTTTGATTTCATACACTTTGTTAGTTGGGTTTGAATTCCAATTGGTGAAATTCAAACCCGGGTCCCCAGAAAATGACCTGCGTTTCTAGATTAATAGTCTAGTGACGACATCGTTGCAACATGCCCCCAGCCTAGGCCCACCCCGTATAGCTAAGACTCTGTAAATTGTAATTCTGTAGAGGTACCTGAAGGTGTCGTTTGGATTGATAATAACTGATTAACTTTACATTGGTATACTATTCACTTTGAATTGAATTTAATATCCTTTTAAAAATTAACGAGAAACTGTCTGTGTGGAGTTTGCACATTCTCCCCGTGTCTGCGTGAGTTTCCTCCGGGTGCTCTGGTTTCCTCCCACAGTCCAAAGATGTGCAGGTCAGGTGAATTGGCCATGGTAAGTTGCCCGTAGTGTTAGGTGAAGGGGTAAATGTAGGAGAATGGGTCTGGGTGGGTTGCTCTTCGTAGGGTTGGTGTGGACTTGTTGGGCCAAAGGGCCTGTTTCCACACTGTAAGTAAGCTAATCTAAAATAAAATATATTCTTTTTGCATTTAGTATGTTTGCCTGTGGATGAGTAATTGTGTTCTCTCTGCCTTTTTAGTTGTGGGTATATAATTATAGTTTATAGAGTCATAGAATTGTATAGAATAGAAATAGATCCTTCAGTCCAACTCATGGGCAGCAAACAGAATCCTAAACTGATCTATTCCCATTTGTCAGCATTTGGCCTATATCCCACTAAACCCTTCCAATTCAAATACCCATCCAGATCACCATCCCCTCTGGTTCATTCCTACATGTACCGTCCTCTCTATGAAAATGTTGCCCTTTCGGTCCTTTTTAAGTCTTTCCGCACTCAACATAAACGTATACCTGCTGACTCCCCCAGTTGAGGAAAAAAACCTTGGCTATTCCCCATCTCCATGCCTCTCATGGCTTTATTAGCCTCGATAAGGTCACCCAGAAAGAAAGGTGGAGGTCATTGCTTTAAACTGTTGCTGAAAAAATGATGTAACTGGGAGAAGAACCACAACTGTGTTAGCTTTTAAACAATTGCCTCCCCGCAACCACCAACTCCAACCCCCATCCCGCTGAGGAAATTGGAAACTGCTGCTTGGCGATCCTAATGCAGAAGTTCTGTTTGAGGATTCTCCCGATCGGTACTTCCTCCAGAGAGGCCACATTAAGGCCTTTATCACAGACTGTCCTCAATGGGCCCATCAAATTGATTCATACCATGGCTGAACACTTCCAAACGTGTAAAGACCTGAATTTACTTCCT
>NW_025176721.1:0-2036 GCF_004010195.1 Chiloscyllium plagiosum | reverse complement strand
GACAGTGATGGGGACAGTGACAGTGATGGGGTCAGTGACAGTGATGGGGTCAGTATCAATGATGGGGACAGTGACAGTGATGGAGACAGTGACAGTGATGGGGACAGAGACAGTGATGGGGACAGTGACAGTGATGGGGTCAGTATCAATGATGGGGACAGTGACATTGATGGAGACAGAGACAGTGATGGAGATAATGACAGTGATGGAGATAGTGACAGTGATTTGGACAGTGACAGTGATGGAGACAGTGACAGTGTTGGGGCCAGTATCAGTGATGGGGACAGTGACAGTGATGGGGACAGTGACAGTGATGGGGACAGTGACAGTAATGGAGACAGTGACAGTGATGGGAACAGAGACAGTGATGGGGACAGAGACAGTCATGGAGACAGTGACAGTGATGGGGACAGTGACAGTGATGGGGACAGAGACAGTGATGGGGACAGTGACAGTGATGGGGACAATGACATTGATGGAGACAGAGACAGTGATGGAGATAGTGACAGTGATAGGGATAGTGACAGTGATGGGGATAGTGACAGTGATGGAGTTAGTGACAGTGATGGAGACAGTGATAGTGATGGAGACAGTGACAGTGATGGAGACAGTGATAGTGATAGAGGCAGAGACAGTGATGGGGACAGAGACAGTGATGGGGACAGTGATAGGGACAGAGACAGTGATGGGGACAGTGACAGTGATGGGGACAGAGACAATGATGGGGCCAGTATCAGTGATGGGGACAGTGACAGTGATGGGGACAGTGACAGTGATGGGGACAGTGACTGTAATGGAGACAGTGACAGTGATGGGAATAATTTTTGGGTCAGTGTCAGTGATGGGGACAGTGACAGTGATGGGGTTAGTGACAGTGATCGGGATAGTGACAGTGATGGGGATAGTGACAGTGATGGGGTCAGTGACAGTGATGGGGTCAGTGACAGTGATGGGGACAGTGACACTGTTGGGCACAGAGACAGAGATGCGGACAGAGACAGTGATGTGGTCAGTGACAGTGATGGGCACAGAGACAGAGATGTGGACAGAGACAGTGATATGGTCAGTGACAGTGATGGGCACAGTGACAGAGATGGGGACAGTGACAGTGATTGGGTCAGTGACAGTGATGTGGACAGTGACAGTGATGGGGACAGAGACAGTGATGGGGTCAGAGACAGTGATGGGGACAGTGACAGTGATGGGGTCGGTGACAGTGATGGGGACAGTGACAATGATGGTGACAGTGTTGGGGACCGTGATAGTGATGGGGACAGTGTTGGGGACAATGGGATTTGTAAAGACTGTGACAATGATGTGAATATTGATGTTAATGGTGAAGCTGAGACTGCGTGTTTCTGTGTTTCACTCTCCAGGTCTCTCACCCCGTGTTCTTTAAAGAAGCTGTGGAACACATTGTCCGAGCTGCCCGAGTGTTCAGTCAACCTGGGGGACACCTGATGATGGTACATACTGCTTCCTGTTTCCCTCTGTCTGTCTCTCTCACACACACACCCACCCATACCCACACACACTACACACTAACACACATAAACATGCACGCACACATCCACGCACGTACATACAATCAACTGCGCATGCACCGCACACACATACACACACATCCCCACACCCACACACACACACACACACACATACTGCCTCTTTTTCCCTCTCTTTATCTACCTCTCTCTCCCTCGATCTCTATTTCACAGACACACACACACCATCTTTCTCCCTGTCTGTCTACCTCTCTCTATATATTTGTGCGTTGGGATTGGAAACGAGTCTGTCAGGTGGGACAGTGGATGGGGTGCAGGCACATTCCAGGATGCTGTGCACTCAGTGGTCTGAAGTGAGGGTCTTTAGAGGGAGAGGGGAGTGCGGAGAAGCTAATGATCACAAAGGGAGTGAGATATGGACATGCCACATGTCTGGCTGTGTAGCAAAGACAGGGAAAATGGGATCCAGCTCCAACTAATGTCCCAGGAGGTGTTTTATTGCAAACTAACTTGCTTTTATCTTGTGAACACCCT
>NW_025176720.1:0-2036 GCF_004010195.1 Chiloscyllium plagiosum | reverse complement strand
CAAGTCCAGTATGACACTTCTTCAGAACTGAAAATGTTTGGAAAATGAGCTTTATAATCCCTTGACAGGTGTGGGGAGTGGGTTGACGGGTAAAAGAGGGTGTGGCAAAAGATAAACATACTTTTAGTAGTGGTGAACAAGATCATGTGAAATAGCTTTATATTAAGATGTGAATGGGGAAAAGGGGTGCTCTTGATTGAGTGAAAGATAAAGAAGATGCAACCACACAAGACCATCGGGAGGCCAGGAAGGAGATTGTACGGAAACTGGAGAACAGTTATAATGGGGTCAGACTGTGAAGTTATGAAATTGTACATTAACTCCTAAAGGCTGTAACGTACGAAAGTGTAAAGTGAGTTGTTACTCGAGCTTGGGTTGTGCTGCCTTGGAACATTGCAGCAGCCCAGCGCTGAAATGTTAGCATGAGAGCAAGGTAAGTTATTGAAATGGGAAGCAATTAGAAGGTCAGGGTTATCTCTACAGACAGAGTGGGTGTATTCCTCAAAGCAAACTCTATTTGGTCTTGCCAATATAAAGAGACTGCATTATGAGCAGCAATGACAGGGGATCAGATTGAAAGTTTACAAGTGAAATGCTGCTTCACCTGGAAGCGATGTTTGGGGCCTTGCACAGTGAGGAGGGAAGAGGTGAACGGACAAGTGTTGCAGCTTCTGTAATTGCATGGGATGGTGCGATGGGGGAGTGGGGAAACGTTCAGGGTGATGGACGATGACACAGAGGAAATGGTCGCTTTGAAATACTGACAGTGGGTGGGAGGGAAAGATGTATTTGATGATGCTGTCCTGCTAGAGATGCTGGAAATGGCATAAGATGAATATGTGAATGTGGATTCTCGTGCAGGAGGAAGTGTGGACAAGGAGGAATCTATGATTTTTCTGGGATGGAGGGGACGGATTGAGGGCAACACCGTGGGAGATAGGACAGTCATAGCTGAAGGCCCTGTCCACCAGAGTTCGGGGATTTCTGGTTTGATGGAAAAGGAGGTCACGTTAGACGCAGCTCACAGGAATGTGGCATCGTCAAACAGAAACAACAGAGATGCAGAAACTTGGATAATGGAGTCAGCCTCCGCTGATCTTGTGTTCAGCCACAGGCAGAAGTTCCCTCTGAATGATTGAAACGAAACAGGCATCTAGATTGAGGATTTCTGCCTCACATCTGGTCTGAAGCGGAATGTGAAAATAGACCCAGCGGAAGGTCAGTGAGTATACATGAGCAGATATTCAAGCAGATATCCCAAACCGCTCAGTAATTATTGTTTCTGTTCAAAAAGAAGAACTCGGTAAGCAGATGAACCACCCATGGTTGACAAAGGTTCTCAAGGATACTATTGATGAGCATTAGTGGAGGGCCAGATTTATAATATTTATTTCAGGGACCAGAAGCAGATGCTAGGCATGAATTTCAGCTGTGCTTCCTGAATTCCCCCCATCCTCTTCCCTGCTCCTGTCCCCTTCGTGATTCCAGGTTCTCCCTCACAAGTTACAGAGTACATTCTCTTACATTATGGTCCCTCCCCACTTCACCTGAAACTCTTCGATCAAGACTACCTACTCTGCAGTAGCATCAAGCTGCGTTTAGTGCTGCCACTTTGCCTCTGGTCTCAGTGTGGCTCGGCCTCTCCATTCATGCTGTTTTACACCTCCCACTCACATTTCACTCGGAAAGTTTTCTTCTTTGAGTAAACCTTATTGAAAACACCTCTCCCCCTTTGCACTGAATTCACACTGTGATCCAAATTGCAAAAAATATACTCAGCCTTCATCTCAATCTGCTAAAGGCAACTGCACGCTGACCGTGTGGTATAAGAATTCCCCTTCTTACATGGTTCAGGCCAGTGATGCGCTTTCACTGTAGAGATCATCACCCCATTTGGACAAAGCAATTCAGGTGTTTGACCTCATATTGGTACTCGTAACAGTTTCCTGCTGCCTTAGTATTATAACATGGAGAAAAAACAAATCAGAGTATGAAGCTTGGGCTGAATGTTATTTACCTGTCATTTGAATACTGTT
>NW_025176719.1:0-2036 GCF_004010195.1 Chiloscyllium plagiosum | reverse complement strand
TATTCAGGGAGATTTTTTTTAAAGATGATGTCATTGATTCTACTGCCAATGCAACTTATTTATAATAACAAGCTATCATTTTCTTGCTTGTGGGCAAGTAAGGAGTGTCTTAAATCATTTTATATTCATCATTGTTTATGTTTTATGTAAAATAGAAGGAACAATATATTAAAAGGGAAGAACGCCTGATTTCATTCCCAAGGTATCTGTGATATTTCTAATGACAAAATAGCAAAACCATTCAAATGTCCAGAGCAGTGGCTAGCTGTACTTTTCCTGCTATTACTGTTTCATCCTCAGTACACCATACATTTCATAGCTTCTACAGGAAGTATAAACATTCGGAATTCAGGGTCAGAGCAAGTGTGGACTTGTTGGGCCGAAGGGCCTGTTTCCACACTGTAAGTAATCTAATCTAATCTACTGTTTCATCCTCAGTACACCATACATTTCATAGCTTCTACAGGAAGTATAAACATTCGGAATTCAGGGTCAGAGCAATCCATTTTGATTGATTGATTTATTGTCACATGTACCCAAGTACAGTGAAAAGTTTTGTTTACAAGCAGTACAGGCAGATCATAGTAAGCAAGGATGCACAGATCAAAAAGACTTGGAGGCATACAAATTACATTGCACAGAGTGTGCATTGGGCAAGATCAACATTAGCAAGATCAGCATTATTTGAGGCTAGAGAGTCCATTCATCAGTCTAATGACAGCTAGGAAGAAGATGTTCCTGAATCTGTGTGTGTTCAGGCTTCTGTATCTTCTACCTGTTGGAAAAAGTTGTAGAAGATTATTTCCTGGGTGCAATGGATCTTTGATGATGTTGGCAGCCTTTCTGCAGCAGCAAGCTGTATAAATGGAGTCCTGAAGATCACAGAGCTGAAACAGTTTGATAAATGATTAGAAATTCCTGAAACAAATTTCTGCACTGCTTCCAGTGTAAATAACCAGGTTAGTTTAATATGGTAGGAGAAAGTGAGGACTGCAGATGCTGGAGATCAGAGCTGAAAATGTGTTGCTGGAAAAGCGCAGCAGGTCAGGCAGCATTCAAGGAGCAGGAGAATCGACGTTTTGGGCATAAGCCCTTCCTGAAGAAGGACTCATAGCTTAATATGGTGTCGGATCACTGATGTCTCAAGCGAAATTTCCAAATTGCTCATGGTCCTGGCTCTGATGAAGAGTACTGGTATCTGGCTGAATTAAGGGATGTTCAACCTCAAATGGTTTAATTTCCAGTAAATAACTTGCAAACTTTGGATTGATTTATGTTCGCACCAACCAATCAGATACCGGAATTGTTGCAGTCGAAATCCTGGCTCTAAACCCAGATGCCTGGATATTCTAGTGCATTACTAAGTTTACTTTTGTTGTTTTCCAATTTTTAAGTACCCCACCTTTTCTGCATGCTTATGGTGGTTTGAGACCATTTGTTCCACAACTTAAGAATAACCCCATTAACCCGAGCTCCAGTTATCAATGTGATTGTTATATTTCAAACCAAGATCAAATCTTCACATATTCACCCATGTTTTTGAGTATTGAGGACAGGTCCAATTTGTTCAGCAATTCCTTGCTGAGAACTCTTTTTCAAAAAGCTTAAGAACTCATGTAAGACTCTTGAGGGTACATTTGATGTTTTAAAAGTTCTGAAGAGGATATGGGTATCACTGGCAAGGCCAGTATATGTTGCTAATTACTAATTGGCTCTTTGGGCAACTTCAGAGTCAACCACAGTGTTGTGAGTCTAGAGTCACATGTAGGCCAAACAAGGATGGCAAATTTCCTTCTCTAAAGGATATCAGATGAACCTTTAAGGCAGTGGTTACATGGTTGTCATTCAATTAACTTTTTTAATTCCAGATTTTATAGATTTCAAATTTTACCCTCTGCCATGATGGGATTTGAATGCATGAACATAGCTTATTGTGCTGGATTATCAGTCCAGTGACATTACCATTATACCACTGCCTCACCTCCTACTCTGCTTTCACAACATTTCTCTCAATCATTTTTCTCTCCTTGCCAGAC
>NW_025176718.1:0-2036 GCF_004010195.1 Chiloscyllium plagiosum | reverse complement strand
ATAGAAATTAAATTTCATCGGCAGAAGTGTGAGTCGATGCATTTTGGGAAGTCAAATGCAAAGGAAAAGCGCACGGCAAATGGCCAGTCTCTGAGGAACATTGTTATACAGAGGGATTAGGGATCCAAATCCATAGCTCGCTGAAAATAACAACGCAACAGGATTTGGTGGCAAAGAAGCTGAGTGACATGCTTCATCGGTTGCAGCATCGAGAATAGACGATTGCATGTCATGTTGTAACCGAATAAAACTTCAGAGCGGCCACGTTAAGAATTATTTGTTGCAGTTCTCTTCGCCACACACCAGGAAGGATATGGATGCTTTAGAGAAGACGCAAAACAGTTTACCAGCATGTTGCAGGACGGGAATGTGTTAACGATAAGGAGAGTTTGGATGCAAGGGATATGGACCATATACAGGCAGATGGGTTCAGTTTAGAATAACATCTCGATCGGCACGGCCATGGTGGTCCAAATGGCCTGTTGATGTGCTTTCCTGTTCTATTTTCTAAAATCACAACATCGTCCGTGTGAAAACCCTTCAGAAACTCCTTAGTACCACATAGCTTTCTTGCTCATTCTTTGAAACCTCATCAAATTCGACCACAATCTACTCCACCTCTTCTCATTCGAAAATCCCTCCAGTCCCAGGAGCAGTCATCTGAACCTTCTCTGGCCCCCGTCGAATGCAAGAATATCTTTCCTTTGGGCACTCATGCTCTTTATAATATCCTCGGTGTGGTCTGCCTCTTACCTAGCATTTTTATAGCAAGAACTCCTTATTTTTAGACGCCATTCCCTTCGGACTAAATGCCAATATTTGGTTGCCTCCTCTATTACCTGTTCAAACTGTAAGCTGCCTATTTTTCACGTTGATACACAAGGGTTCCTGAAAACCGTTGTACAGTAAGTCTGAAAGCAAATGGAGCTGATTCGGGAACGTGCTGGAATATATTGTAAAGAATATGAAAATAACCAATTTCTGGATTCTTAAAAACAATGGTGGACCGTTGATTTCATAAAACGGTAATATTTAAAAATCTATTTGGTTTTATACATTGCTGTGACGATAAATAGCAGAATAGATAAGGATGGGGAGGGAATTGGTGGTAGGGGGACATTTGATGTTTCAAAGCATTTTTACATGTTTCAACAAGGGCTAAAGATTAGATAGGGAGAGAATAGGACTCCTGAAAAGTCAATCAGGCTGGCTATGTGGAACAACTGCTGTTGGAGGAGATTCAAAACAATTACTTTGCGTGCTGATTTACTGTGGAGAGTCATGAATCCTTTGGAACTTAGGAAAATAAATATCATGTCTTGAAAAGAGTTCAAATTGGAGAACAGGAGGTGTTAGATGTCTTAAAATGCAAAAAGGTAAGTAAAATCTTGGGACATTATGCGATAAATGCAGACATGGGTACTAAAGATGCTGGAGAATTAGATTCAAGACTAGCGTGGTGCTGGAAAAGCACAGCGGGTCAGGCAGCATCCGAGGAACAGGAAAGTCCACATTTCGGGTAAACGACATTCATCAGAACTGAGGACTTTACTCTAATCCTCCATGATAACATCCATCCCAGGGCTTTGTGAGAAGCTAGGGAAGAATTTTCCCGGACTGTCGCAGAGGTATTTGCATCATACAAAGAACAAAGACAATTTACAGCTAAGAAATATTCCCTAAGCATTAATATCCGTCTGCTCCCCACCTACTCATGCATCTGTCCTCATGCATTTTAAATAAATCTAACGTGACCGCCTCTAACATCTCTGTTGGCACCGCGTTCCAGACGCCCATCACGCTATGTGTGTAGTACTTGCCGCGTGTATCCCCGTTAGACCTTTCGCCTCTCCCCTTGAAAGCGTGACCTTTCGTTTCTGAATCCTTCGCACTGGGAAAAAGCTTGTATCCATCCACACTGTCTATACCCTTCATGATTTTCTAAACATATATCATGACCCCCCAATATCATTTTGTTCTAATGAAGACAAACCTAACCTACGCAACCTCTCTTCATAGCTGGCACATTCCAAACC
>NW_025176717.1:0-2036 GCF_004010195.1 Chiloscyllium plagiosum | reverse complement strand
GCTTGGTGGGACATTAACTGAACGTCAATGAATACTTTATCGCTGATTGATCACATGATTATTTCCAGCTTCCTTCACATTTACACTGATGTCTTAGTGACTCGCTGCAATGCAAGTGCGGTATATTTTTTTTCTGTACAGGAAATACTTAGGCAAGTTATCACATGTTTGGTACATGTCAGTGTTCTTGCTGGATTGGAACAGTGTGATTGGAAATATGGCGAGCTCTTGAATTGAATCACTGTTTCCAGTATTTCGAAACATTTCTTATGGTGTGTGGAGTGAATCAATGTGACTCAAAATTTGGGTTTGTGATTCTGGGGCCCATTGAAAAAGTCTGACATGGATCATCTGCTCAGACGCTTATTACAAATGCAGCGTCTTTACTTTTTCGCTAGTGTGTTGCACTCCCCCAAAACTGCGGTTTTCGCTTTCGGAGAGCAGCCACCAAATCCAATGTTCTCTTTCATTGTATCCCATCTTTTATTACTAACTGTGGCATGACTGCAGAGATCGATCTGAACGATTGATGGTGGGATCACTGAGCACTGTCCATGACTTCTTGCTTCTGTTGTTTAGCATGAACGTTGTCCTGTTTTGCAGTTGAAGACAACAGCTTATCCACGTTGGCCCCTCATCTCTGGGTCCGTGCTGCTACCGAGAAGTCGTTTTGCAGTTTTCATTCAACGATGTTGGATCCCTCGCCTGATGGTTTCTGTTCAGTAGGAGGTATGTCGGCCATGAGGTTGCAGTCTAAATGAGTTGTACAGAGTAAAATTCTGCTGCTGCCGATGGCCCA
The DNA here is from genome assembly GCF_004010195.1 of Chiloscyllium plagiosum. Taxonomy (NCBI): domain Eukaryota; kingdom Metazoa; phylum Chordata; class Chondrichthyes; order Orectolobiformes; family Hemiscylliidae; genus Chiloscyllium; species Chiloscyllium plagiosum. The sequence continues at coordinate 1,237 of NW_025176717.1, read as the reverse complement.
CTGCACCTCATGTACGCCTCGTCGTTAATTGCTTGATCTGTTTGAAGTTTGTCCCATTCAGAACACAGGTTGCTCATTAACAAGTTGGCAGAGTCTAACAAATGTGCAGATGGCAAATCCTCCCCACAAAGTCCATCCCGTGGACATTCCTACGGATATATTAAATTGAGTGGTGTAGTTGCAGTAGGTAGAATGATGATGATGAACCCAATTATATAATTCCCTTTTACTGATTTCCTCATAACCTGCAGTCTAATAGCCACAGGATCCAGCTTCTCTGCTGAGTCCTATATAGATGATATATCAAGAAGCTGACCGTCTCTGCCTGGCTTCGCTTTGTCAGTGGGACAGAACCCACCAGAGAGGATGGTGATGTTGCCTGGGACAGAGCCCTTTTTCACAGAATCCTGTTTTACGGACACTGTCTGACTTTTGCTTGATTAGTCTGTGGGAATTATATAGCACGTCACTTTTTATGTATTATTTAAAAAATTAAAGTAAACTAAACAGCATTAATTTGCAGTTAAAATTATTGAAGTGAACACTAATTAAATTCCAGAGTACAACGTTAAATATTGCACAATACAGTGACAATTGAAAACATCTTATTCATGTTCATGTCAGTGAACACACCATCTTGCAGTCAGCAAAGCTGTTGAAAATGATTTTTGAAAAATGCTTGAAATCAGATACGGTGCTCCTCGGTCTCACGACTACCAGCAAAACCCTGGCAATCTCCAAAATCTGCCCGTCGTGCTTCCGAACTGGAACTGGACAGTGATTCACAACAGATCAGTTGGAGACATAGTTGAACAACAGGGCTATGTTTGGGGCAGACTGACGAATGGATTAGCATAGAGTTGGTGCTAGTCCAAACGCAGTTCAAAATTCGTAAGAATCATCTGACAGCAAGCATGTCCTGCAAGATTATCTCTTCTGATATGCCACCTAAAGTCAGTAATTCTGCATATTAGACCGGATCCTGATTGTATAGGTAATGAATGTGATGGATATCTGCTGCACGTGGTATTTTGTGTTGAATCCTCCATAAACCATATCCAGTGTATGTTAGATCAACAACATCAGAATCCACGTGGAATTGTACAGCTCCGTAGATGTCAGCATGATCCTAGCTCAATGCCCTTATGTGTGCCTTGAGATGGAAATATCTATGTAGTTTGTTTCAAAATTGTTCGGACAATACAAAAATCTTTTCTAAAATGCCCACTTTTCATTC
>NW_025176716.1:0-2036 GCF_004010195.1 Chiloscyllium plagiosum | reverse complement strand
ACAATTTATAAGTATGTATGTTAACTCGCTGAGTTTGAATGTTTGTTTTCAGATGTTTCTTCACCATGAGTGGGTAACATCATCAGTGAGAGTCTCTGGCGATGCACTGGTGGTATGTCGTGTCTTTCTATTTCTAGGTCTTGGTTTCTTCAGTTGCGTGATGTCATTTCCAATTTTTTGTTCAAGGGAAGGTAGATAGGATCTAAATTGATGTGTTTATTGATGTACTTCTGGCTAGAATGTCATGCTTCTAAGAACTTTCGTGCGTGGCTTTGTCCTAGGAAGTGTGTGTTGTCACAGTCAACGTGGTGTCCTTCTTTTTCTGTATGTATGGAAACTAGTGAGAGTGGGTCATGTCTTTTGGTGGCCAGTTGGTGTTCATATATCCTGCTAGCATGACAACAGGACAGTCTGAAATGGAGGAAAATGATTTTTTATACACTGTTTAATCAGTGTGTGTTCATATAAGGAAGATTATTCATATGTGTACAACACATTCGGAATGAACAACGGAGACACAGTTAACAATAAATGATGCACACGATGTATAAACTTTATAACCATTATTTGATCCTCATCTGAAGTGATACCTTCCCTTTCTCTCAACGTTCTCCCTTTTCTGGGATTCTCAACTCTAGTCTCTCATTCTTATCAGGATGTGTGTTGTAAATTCTTGTTTCTGGTTTCCCAACTTATTTCAGTTAATCCCCCTTCTACCAGGAATTAGATATGTTGGCCTGCTGGGTTCTTTCCAAAGCTAATGTCTGTCATATTGTTGGAGAAAAAAGTTATGGGATCAGACCCAGCATTTGAACATATTGCTCTGTTGCATGTGCACTGTACAAAGGAGCACAGCACACAGGAATTGCCAAAATATTGAGATAGTATATCTACTTCTTTCAATAATATAGTTTTCTCATTTTCCACATCTCCATATCTATATCGTCTCTCTCACTCGTTCTCCATTTGTATCTAGTTAAGAAATCCACCAGTCATTCTTCGTGGCCCATCTCTCAAAACACCTTCTTTCAGTTTGTACGCAATGCTTTCTTCACGATGTAATGTGGTTATAATTAAGCAATGTAACTAAAAAGACATGCGAGAGGAGCTGGCCAGAGTTAATTGGAAGGGACGCTGAGCAGTAAAGACCATGGAGCCGCAATAGCAGAAGTTTGTGGGGATAATTCGGAAGATAATACCAGAAATGTAACCCCAAGAAGATGAAACATACTCATGGGAGGACAAGGCAGCTATGAGTTACAAGTCATCAAACCAAAAGAGAAAATATACAATGTGGTGAAGATGATTGGGAATCCAGTGAATTCATTGGCTCTGAAACTACATAAGGCTGGCATCACTGACACTACAGAGCTCTTAATCATGATAAGGGAGAGAAACAGAGGAAACACATTCAGTTTAAACACAGAAGGTGGCATTTCTCAAGGAAAAAGATTCAGGTGAATTAAATATTTGAATTAAGATCAGTTAAATGATTTTGCGGAATGGGTCAGATTGGAAGCAAGACCCGGGGAGACAGACCCTCAGCAACTGAGAGTTTGAAAATGGAAGCATTTCCACATCAGAAACCAGGTTAGGTCACTGAGTGCAGGGCTGATGGGTGAATGGGTCTCAGGGAGAATTGGGCAACAGACAGCAGAATTGCATTGCAGATATTGCAGCTCTAAACTGCATATTGATGTAGTGCTGTAGACCACAGCAGCAGGAGAAGCAGAACAGCATTCAACCACAACCTGTAACTTTTTGCCAGGGTGACACCTCAGTCTGTCATTACAATCAACACCATCTATGGCTCAGTGATGAGTGTGGGTAAACATATCAGAGTCAGAATCACATGAAACTTAACCTGATGCTAACTCATTTAAGCTACCGTACTTGACCAACAGATCTGAAGGAAGCCCTGCAGTCCTGCCACATTCAGTCATAAATGGTGATGGACGATTAAACAAATGACTGGAGGAGGGGGCTCCACAAACATCCCCATGCTAAATAATGGAAAAGACCTGTACATCAATGTA
>NW_025176715.1:0-2036 GCF_004010195.1 Chiloscyllium plagiosum | reverse complement strand
GTGATCATGGACAATGGAAGTCTGCCAGAGCTTGCATATCCTACACGTGGAGCACGTGACTAGTCCAACTGCCATCCGAACTGCTATAAAACTAAAAATAAAGTTTAAATAACTTTACCTGCGCTTATGTGTAACATTTTGGGGGTAGGGGCCGTTGTGTTCCAAAACCCCTCAAGCTAGAACCTTACTTCTATCACTGCTATCAACCAATTTTGTAATGGCACATCTATCGACCCCACCACTTCCTGTTTTATTTTGAGGAGAGGGGAAGGAAAGAAACATTACAGAGATGCACTGCTTGTATTCCTGGCCAGCAAGCCGAAGATAACGTGCTCTTCAGTCCGGTACAACTCTTCACCCCGCTTGCCAATTCCCGTTATCACAGTCCTCTACTGGCCTTCGTGGGCATCAATCTATGTGATGTTTTCATGTTATTCTCATTCGTACTTTCGACACTGTTCAGTTTCATTCACTATGAAATTGTTTTCCGATCAATTTATATCCATTTTGTTGCCAGCAGATGACAAAAAACGGAAGTTATGATTTGCTCTGTTTTCAAAACAACTTCGGGTAATTTACATATGAGCTTTGAGAGATAGTTCATAAATATCATTGTTGTGCGATCAAAAGTAAATGTTTTAGAAAGAAATGACCTTTTACTGTCTTACCACGGCTTTGAAACGTTTGTCTCATTCGTGTTAACTCTAGTACTCAATGGTCTGATATATTTTGATGAGCAGTCGTGTTCGTAATGGCATGAGAATTCAGGGCATGAAAAAACATTGTCATGATGCAGAACTAGAAGGGTAAATGATATTGGTGATATAAAATTCACCATAACTTCCAGATTCATAGAATCCCTGCAGTGTGGCAACAGGCCATACAGCTCAAAATTCCACCCGAGCCTGAGGAAGAGCATCTCACCGAGACCATTCCACGAACCTTTCTCTTTCATTCTACATTACCCATGGCTATTGCACATAACCTACAACATCCCTGAACTGTATGTGCAATTCACCTCACCTGCGCCTGTTTGGGCCGTAGGAGGAACCCACAGCTGCCGGGGGAAACCCAAAAGAAATGGGTGCAGGTAAAACTTCAGGCAAACTGTCGCGCGACGGCGGAATGGATTTCGCGTCACTTGTCCTGTGAGGGAGCTGTGCGACCCACTGCAGAACCGTGCTGCCCTTCATCCTCCTTTGATCAGTGTATTTTGTATTTTCAAAGTTTGTGAGAAGATTTGTAGCTTGGCTGCTCGTTGTTGTGGTTCTTTTCACCGAGCTGGGAATTTGTGTTGCGGACGTTTCATCCCCTGTCTAGGTGACATCCTCAGTGCTTGGGGGCCTCCTGTAAAGCGCTTCTGTGATGTTTCCTCATTTTGTATTTTTTTTTGTATATAATAGCATAGAGTCATAGTCATAGAGATGTATAGCATGGGAACATAGAGTCATAGTCATAGAGATGTATAGCATGGGAACAATCGTAAGGATTACATTATTTCTGATCATATATTTGAAAACCTCAGAATTATGTACGGGAATCTAAATTGCTGCATAAATGCGTTGTTTATGACGTGGTCCAAACCAAGATTAGAGTGCAGCTCAAACAAGTAGTGAACGGCCCAGTCAGATCAAGCAGTCATTTTATGAGTACACGAAACAAGGTTCTACAGTCCAGATCGAGGTCAGACAATCAGGGGACTTTGCCCAGTGACTGAATTACACGTTCGATACTTATTCAATGTTTTAATTCCCCGTCACCATTTGAGGCACGTCGAACTTTAGCGTGACAACACTACAAGGGATGGCTTAACAAACAGATTAAAATTGGTTTACACTTTGCTTATCAATCCAAATGAAGTACGGTGCCTGCGTTATATTGCCGAATGAAATCTTAAAGCTCGAGCTGTCATGTGCTGGCCAAGAAAAAAAAAAGAATTGAACATTGTTTCCCATTCAGAGCAATGGTAGATGGGTCATCCATGTCGGAGACTTCAACAAAGCAATAAACTTTGAGTTTGCTCCTTAAGATCTGTC
>NW_025176714.1:1196-2036 GCF_004010195.1 Chiloscyllium plagiosum | reverse complement strand
CTCTCCCCTCGCCTTCTCCACCCTCGCCTTCTCACCCCTCGCCTTTTCCACCCTCGCCTTCTCTCCTCTCGCCTTCTCCACCCTTGCCTTCTCTCCCCTCGCCTTCTCCACCTTCGCCTTCTCTCCCCTCGCCTTCTCCACCCTCGCCATCTGACCCCTCGCCTTCTCCCCTCCCTTCTCCACCCTCGCCTTCTCCACCCTCGCCTTCTCCGCCCTCGCCTTCTCCACCCTCGCCTTCTCCACCCTCGCCTTCACTCCCCTCGCCTTCTCCACCCTCGCCTTCTCCACCCTCGCCTTCTCCGCCATCGCTTTCTCACCCCTCGGCTTCTCCCCAACCTTCTCCCACCTCGTCTTCTCTCGCCGACCTCTCCACCCCATTCTCCACCCCTGCCCTCTCCTACCACCTTCTCCCTGCCTTCTCTACCCATGTCTTCTCTTCCCGCATTCTCTCCCCGCCTTCTCCACCCTCGCCTTCTCCCCGCCTTCTCCCCGCCTTCTCTCCCCGTCTTCTCTCCCCTGCCTTCTCTCCCCGTCTTCTCTCCCCTGCTTTCTCCACCTATGCCTTCTCCTCTGCCTTCTCCCCATATTACCACCCCCGCCTTCTCCACCCTTGCCTTTTCACCCCGCCTTCTCTCCCCGTCTTCTCCACTCTTGCCTTCTCCACTCACCTTCTCCTCGCCTTTTCTCTCTGTCTTCTCTCCCCGCCTTCTCCCCCGACTTCTCACCCTCTCAACCTCACCCCCTCTCCTTCACCCCCTCACGATCACCCTGCTCGTCTTCATCCTCCTTCGCCTTCACCACCCTTCGCCTTCACCCCCTTGCCTTCACACCCCGTTGCCT
>NW_025176714.1:0-714 GCF_004010195.1 Chiloscyllium plagiosum | reverse complement strand
CCACTCGCCTCCTCCCCCACCTTCTCCCCCACTTCTTCCCCTCGCCTTTACTCCCTCGCCTTCTCCACCCTCGCATCCTCCATCCTCGCCTTCTCCATCCTCGTTTTCTCCATCCTCGTCTTCTCTCCCCGACTTCTCCTCCGCCTTCTCCACCCTCGCCTTCTCTCCCACCTTTTCCCCGCCTTCTCTCCCCACCGTCTCCACCCTTACCTTCTGCCACGCCTTCTCCACCCTCGCCTTCTCCCCCGCCTTTGCCACCCTTACCTTCTCACGCCTACTTCTCTCCACCACCTTCTCCACCCTCACCTTCGCTCGCCTCGCCTTCACACCCTACCTTTTAATCCATCTTGCCTTCACACCTTCTTACCCTCACCCCTTCGCCTTCACGCCCTCACCTTAAACCCACTCGCTTTCACCCTCCCTCACCTTCACGCCCCTCGCCTTCACCTTCTCACCTTCACACCCCATTGCCTATGCACCCATTCGCCTTCAACCCCCATCGCCGACACCCACCTTCGCCTTAATCCCCCACGCCTTCAACCCCCTTGCCTTCACACTCATCGCCTTCACGCTCCCTTGCCTTTCACCCCTCGCCTTCACACCTCTCGCCTTCACTCCCCTCGCCTTCAAATCCCTTCTCATTCCCTCACCTCGCCTTCAACCCCTCGCCTTCACCCCCTCACCATCTCCCCTTGCCTTCTCTCCCCTCACCTT
>NW_025176713.1:0-2036 GCF_004010195.1 Chiloscyllium plagiosum | reverse complement strand
AACAACTTGAAAGGGATTAGATGAAAAAAATGACTTTATGTATTCTCATTAATCGTTGTGTGATGAAGGATCGAGTAAAAATCAAAATATTGCAACAAAACGTTGGATTCCTCAAAACTTTTAAAGGCTAAAAAATGTTGTGAGCTGATCAGGGAAAATGCACAGAAAAAGAGATAGCTGTTTCTAACCGTTGTAAGGGCGCATGGTACTGGGGACAAAGAACTGACTTGGATTGAAAATTGGTTGGCTGACAGAAAACAAAGAGTAGTGATAAATGGCTTCCTTTCGGAATGGCAGGGGGTGACCAGTGGGGTACCGCAGAGATCTGTGCTGGGACCACAGCTTTTTAGAATATGTATTAATGATATAGAAGATGGTATTAATTTGCTGATGAAACAAAGCTGGGTGGCAGTGTGAAATGTGAGGAGGATGTTAGTAGGTTACAGGATGACCTGGCCAGGTTAGGTGAGTGGCCAGATGCATGGCAGATGCAGTTTAATGTGGTTAAATGTATGGTTATCCACTTTGGTGGCAAGAACAGGAAGGCAGATTACTACCTAAATAGAGTCAAGTTAGGTAAAGGGGCAGTACAAAGAGATCTGGGTGTTCTTGTACACCAGTCAATGAAGGAAAGCATGTCGGTACAGCAGGTAGTGAAGACATGCTGGCCTTCATAACAAGAGGGATTGAGTATAGAACCAAAGAGGCTTTTCTGCAGCTGTACACGGCCCTGGTGAGACCGCACCTGGAATATTGTGTGCAGTTTTGATCTTCAAATTTGAGGAAAGGCATTCTGGCTATTGAGGGAGTGCAGTGTAGATTCATGATGTCAATGCCAGAAAGGGCGGGACGATCTTATGTTGAACGATTGGAGCGACTGGACTTGTATACCCTTGAGTTTAGAAGACTAATAGGGGATCTGATTGAGACATATAAGATTATTGGCGGATTGGATACTCTGGAGGCCGGAAACATGTTTCTGCTGACTGGTGAGTCCTGAACCAGAAGACACTGTGGGATGCTCTGCCCCAGAGGGCAGTGGAGGCCCAGTCTCTGGATTCATTTAAGAAAGAGTTGGATAGAGCTCTCAAGGATAGTGGAATCAAGGGTTATGGAGATAAGGCAGGAACAGGATACTGATTGAGGATGATCAGCCATGATCATAATGAATGGTGGTGCAGGCTCGAAGTGCAGAATGGCCTACTCCTGCTCCTATTGTCTATTGTTCATCCCGAAAATGCAATTTACATCTCAATTCTAAAACACCAAGTAGACATACCCAACACTCTAGACTGTAACTTAACTTTACGTTTCAGGCTACCCCAAATGAAATATTACGGAACTATACCTATACCAAAATATTCGACTTTGATCAATATTCTTGTGCAGAGATGTCAGACATTCCAATCGTTCGCAATACATTCAATTGTATCTCCTCGTAACTGCCAGGAAGCCAAGTGACTTCAAAAGGGAACAACAGTAACACAATGGCAAGCATAGATTTGGCACGAAGTTAACAGTCTCGCAACTAGTAGAATCACAGAGACCTATGCTCGCAGGTACCATCAGGTAAAGGATCCCAGAGAGCTACCGCTCCAGCAGCGATCCCGATGGCAGTCTCTGGAAGAAGAATCCCGACTGTAATTCCGAGAACTAGTGACATGGACCTGTTCCATAACATGAGAATCAACATTGAATGACGACTACCAGCAGACCTGAGCACCCAAAACCTCCGAAAACCAACAACATGACCAACACAAGGCCGCAAGCAACTTATGAAATGAAACTCTCAAAAATGACCAGAAAGCAAAAAAAATCAATTACTCACCAAACAACCATTACATGTCCCATTGCAGCAGTGGACACAAAAGCAGGCAAAAGGCCTGCGCTGTCTCAAGTTTCCAAAAAAATACTGAGTACCACACCTAAGAGCAGCCATCTGTCAAGCAAAATGGTGAATATCCCCCAGTGGTTCCTTTCGTTCCCGAGACCCCAAAGTTTGTAACCTCGCTCTGAAGGGACGGGTTGGCATTGTG
>NW_025176712.1:0-2036 GCF_004010195.1 Chiloscyllium plagiosum | reverse complement strand
CAAAGAAATATCAGAAACGTATGCAGCCGAATACGAGTCAGCAAAAAATGCAGAATTTTGAAAGATTTGCATGAATATTCCATATTAAACATTATAAATGGAACTGAGCAGATTTTACTGATTGTCAAGGAAAGATATTTCGTAATGAGTAGGAAGTGACGCGTCGCTTGGAGGTCGATCTTCTGCTTGAATTTCATGCCTTAAAGATGGGAGGACAATCGCCATGATGTTGGGTTCATTAGATACCCACTGAAACCTGCCAAAGTAACTTAGCATCAAAACTGGCTTTTTCTTTGTAGTTAAATTTTCAGTTGTTCTCATCAGTATTTTCTTTAAGCTGAAATAAATTCGGATCAAAATTGAATACAATATTAAATATTCCAATGATATAAATCCAATTCACTTTCGATCATTGCAATTAGAAGAGTGAGGGTGCAGCAAAATTAATAAAATGAAACGAACAAAACTGCATTTCCGGGAACTTTTCCCAGTTCTGGTTCAGCCAAATGAGAAAAGCCATCGAGCTAAACCATCAACTTAATTTCTCTCTCCATATATACTTCCTCACGTGAGGGAGAAACTGTCTGAAGAAATTGTGAGTCAAGACTAAATATGCGTGTGAATTGACTGGAATTTCTTGTTCGCTGGTTCATTCTGAGACAGTTCCGACTCGAAATCAATCAAGGACAGCTATTCCTTCCAAGGATGGTGTCAATTCCTTGGTTTTTGCTGATATTATCAGTCCCCTGAAAGCAGAAATATAATGGTGTGGATTAGATTCCGATCAGGGAATTTCTCATCCCCTATTAGCACCATATGTAATCTTGACAGGGTAACATGTGAGCTCCTTTGTTTTGCGAGGAAATGGCCCCGAGGTTATGGCGACGGGTTGGTATTTCATAGTTCACACGTGGGTTCAAATCCTACTCTGGTTGTTACTTTTATTAAACGCAGCTGTGGTTTTCCTTTGTGCCTCGCATGTTTAATGTACATTAGATGGAGAGTCTTGCTCTTGCAATTCATTGCACTGGAGATTTGCGATAAATTGATACCACATCAAAGTCGAAACAAACCAATTTGATTCTGTTGTAAGTTGAATTGGGATAATGAAAAGGAGTGCGACTTTTGTTTCGTCCCTTCATTCCATCTTGACTTTCTATGAATATACATCGAATGAAAGAGAAACAAATAAGGAGAGATCGAGAGCAATAGTTTATCCAGTGGGATTGTGAATGAGTATTTTGATGTAACAATCCACCCAAAGATCTGATCAGTATTTCAAACAGTCAGTTGGAACTGGAACTGCAGAAAACTTCTCCAATGAAACAAACATTTCATTCTTTCACAAACTATTGCCGTGTGAATCACACTGCGATCGATCATCCAGCTTGATCACCAAGTTGCTAACAGCATTAGATCGACCAATTTTCTTTAGCAATCACAACTTCTGCACATACCCATCTGCGGTGTGCCCAGTGCCATTTGTTGTTTCCAGGCCACAACACATTTCTTGTTCATGGGTTTATCAGCGTAGTTCTTGATCTTTCTGATAAGTTTGAGAAACCTTTTCTATCACTTCATCCCATCCCCTCAGAATTCCAAATTTATCAATAGAATAATACATTCGACCAAATGATGTAGGATTGGAAGTCGGCCATTCAGCCCATCGAGTCTGCTCCACCATTCAAAGAAACTCATGGCTGATCTGATAATCCTCAACTCCATTCTCCAGCCTTATGTCGACAGAGCTTCGTCTTTCTGGTTAAATATCTGTCTGGCACATTTTGAAAATACACAATAACTCAGCTAAAACAAAAGTTTCTGGAAAGGGTTCCACAGAATCACTGGCCCCTGAGCAAAGAAATTACTCCTCATTTCTGAATGAAATTGGCAATAACGAATTGTGATTTCATGTCCTCTAGTGCTCTCCTCATACCAGAGGACATACCACCTGCCCGTAACTACCCTGTTAAGATCCCATGAATATTGAACGTATATAAATGAACACTACTATCACAGGGCAAGCCAGACAGAGA
>NW_025176711.1:0-2036 GCF_004010195.1 Chiloscyllium plagiosum | reverse complement strand
GAGACGTCTCGGACCCTGGCACCCGGGAGGCAATTTGTCTGGATTGAAATCCATCTGCCACTTTTCTGCCCAACTCTCCAGTCTATCTATATCCTCCCGTAATCTCTGACAGGTCCTTATAGTTTCTGCTACTCCACCAATCTTTGTGTCATCTGCAAACTTGCTGATCAGACCAACAGTGCCCTCTTCCAGATCATTTATGTATATCACAAACAACAGTGGCCCCAATACTGACCCCTGTGGAACACCACTGGTCACCTTTCTCCATTTTGAGAAACTCCCTTTAACTCCTACTCTCTGTCTCCTGTTGCTCAACCAGTTCTTTATCCACCGAGCAAGAACACCCTGCACACCACATGACATCAATAATCAATGCCTTTGAACTGGACACACCATTATGACAGTGAGGTTTACACTGACACAGCCAAGTGTGTCAGACCTTGAGATGCTGGAGCTCAAAACAAATATATCATCATCTCCGTTTAAATCCACTGTTATGTTCTGATGGATTTTAGATTAGATTAGATTACATTACATTACAGTGTGGAAACAGGCCCTTCGGCCCAACAAGTCCACACCGACCCGTCGAAGCGCAACCCACCCATACCCCTACATTTACCCCTTACCTAACACTACGGGCAATTTAGCATGGCCAATTCACCTAACCTGCACATCTTTGGACTGTGGGAGGAAACTGGAGCACCCGAAGGAAATCTACACAGACACGGGGAGAACGTGCAAACTCCACACAGTCAGTCGCCTGAGGTGGGAATTGAACCCGGGTCTCTAGCGCTGTGAGGCAGCAGTGCTAACCACTGTGCCACCGTGCCACCCACACCACATGATACATGTTCTCTTCATGTATATTAATCATTTATGTTTCCAAAATGAGTGAAAGAAATGATGTGAAATAAAAGACCATAAAGCTTCAATCTGGACCTAATTCTGAGCTGATTACATACAATGTACAAACAAAACCTGACTCTTTCAAACGTCAGTGAGGTGTGAGTAACAGCCCTTGTCATCATGGCTGTACTCGATGGAGTTAGCATCAAGGAGCCCGGGCAAAACTGGAATCAGTGGGTATCGGGGGGCAAACTCTCCACTGGCTGGAGTCATACCTGGCACACAGGGAGATGGTTGTGGTTGTTGGAGGGTCAGTCATCTCAGTTCCAAAACATCTCTGCAGGAGCTCCTCAGGGGAGTGTCCTAGACCCAACCACCTTCAGCTGCTTCATCAATGACCTTCCCTCCATCAGAAGGTCAGAGGTGGGGGATGTTCACTGAGGATTGTACAACGTTCAGCACCTTCACAACTCCTCAGATACTGAAGCTGTCCACATCTAAATACTGCGAGACTTGGCTTGGGCTGCCACGTTGGAAGTAACATTCACACCTCACAAATCTCAGGCAATGACACTTCCAAAAAGAGAGAATTTAACCATTGCCCCTTGGCATTCAATTGTGCAACCATCCCTGAATCCCTCACCATCAACATCCTGGGGGTTACCATTGACCAGAAACTCAACTGGACTCACTATGTAAATAGGAGAAAGTGAGGTCTGCAGATGCTGGAGATCAGAGCTGGAAATGTGTTGCTGGAAGAGCGCAGCAGGTCAGGCAGCATCCTGATGCTGCCTGACCTGCTGCGCTCTTCCAGCAACACATTTCCAGCTCACTATGTAAATATAATGGCTACAACAACAGGTCAGAGGTTAGGAATCCTGCAGTGAGTAACTCACCTCCTTGACTCCTGAAAGCCTGTCCACTATCTACAAGGCACAAGTCAGGAAAACCCTTCCCTTGCTGAATGGTTGCAGCTCCAAACATATTGAAGCAGCCCATGTGCTTGGCACCACGTTCACAAACATCAGTGTGCACCTTACAGAGGGAGGAGTGTGGCAGTTTGGGATGTATGGGGGTTTAAGAGTTAAACTCTTGCCTTAGAATCGAATCCTAATTGCCACAAGTTCTTTGATAACATCCACTGTGCTTAGTAAGGTTTAATTATAGAACATAGAACATAGAAGAATACA
>NW_025176710.1:0-2036 GCF_004010195.1 Chiloscyllium plagiosum | reverse complement strand
AACAGACCTAGCCCAAACAAACCTTCCAGGTGAAGCAACACATGAACTGCACTTCACGCAATCCAATCTCTTGCAATGTGGTTTCCACAATCTTGGGAAACGAAGTTTGGATTCGGTGAACACACTTCAGACAATTCAAGTTCTGTCTTCAAGCAGAGTTCCAGCGAAACTCGGGGCATGCTGGAAGGATACCAAATCAGTTTGTGTTTGGGGTGTCTGCTGCCTTCCAGACCCCATATCATTTTCATTTTTTTAGGGCCTGAACTCTCCCAATCCTATCTCTCTATCAAACAGTCTGCCCTAACACACTACATATGGTTCGCCATTAACAGTCTCCAAGAACAGCTATTCACCCTGCCAGCGAGATCATCATCCACTCCTTTGTCCTACTGTTCATCTCTCTATTTGAACTCTATCCATCCCTTTCGTTTTTTCCTTACTCTTGCGCAAACCCCACTATATCTTCTGCAGACAAGCCAACATTTTCTGAGCTATCGTCAGTTCTGAGGATGGTCACTGGACTCGAAATGTTAACTCTGATTTCTTTTTTCAGATGCTGCTAGACCTGCTGAGTTTTTCTAGCACCATCTGGTTTTGCTCTCGAGTCGGATACTGTGAATATTCGAATAAGAATGACCGCGTATGACCTGGTAGAAGCCTGTTACTCTGCTTTGCAATGATCCCCTGCCCGGATGACAGAACTGTGTTCCTCTTGAAAGGTTCTCTTGTGGATAGTTCCCAATACAAGGTGAGCCATCGACATCAACTTCTTAGGTCAACGAAGACAGCAATCATTTCTACCGCAATTCTATCCTGGATGTGATGAACAGCAGAGAGAGAAAAAAAATTCCTCATGTCAGATGTGAACGGATTGGAGTCCACGCAGGAGGTGTCATCAAGTGCCGGACGTTTTTCGGATAGAAAACACTGAACCGCTTTCTCACAGTAACACTGTGCCTTTGAATATCAAAACTAAAGTTTTAATAGGCGCAAAGGCTGAAAACCGCGTCTTCCCATTAAAATAGGTGAATGCGTTCCCTCCAGTGTGAGAGTACAGCAGTGTACAGTTGTAAAGATATATGGAGCAATCACTTTACACATTCATCTGGCGAGCAGTCCCTTTGTGGGAAGACATCTGTATAGAATACAGGAAGATGCACTCAGAGGTTTTTGATCAGTTTCATATCGGAACTGAGATTATACTGGAGGTTTTCAGAGTCTTAAACGTGGACAAATCCACAGCTCAGAGTGGAGTTGTACCTAACGTAACTTTGTGAGACAAAGGAGCAATTTAACGGGTTCTGACCAATGTTAACATTCCTCTTTGGCCACAGGGGATTTGGTCGAGGACTGCAGGACTACTAATGGGGTTCCACTTTTTTACAAGGCAGGTAGAAACAAACCAGCGAAATACAACCAAGTGAGTCTCACAGGAGTGGTCGGGAAATGTTTGGAGAAACCTTTGAAGGAGAGAATTAATTGCGACTTGTCCAGTCAAGGTTTGATCAAGGCGTCAGCATGGTGTTGTCAAAGGAGCTAATGCATAACAGATCTGATTACATGATTTGAGGAAGTGATCAGATGTTCAAACGAGGGGAGTGGAAATGATGTCGTGTATGTGGGTTTGAGTGAGATTCCCCACGGGAGACTGATAACAGGGTAAAAACATAAACAATTCACGATCACGAGGTGTCAGCCAAATGGATCAGAGAATCGGGTACAAAGGTGGCAAGCAGTTTGATGAAACAAATTGACATCGGGGTAAAGACATGTACCAGGCTGACCCAGAACTGATTCTCTGCACAGATGGCAAGAATGTTCTCCCCCTAGCAGAGAGTGCAGGCAGATTTCATCGGGATAATTTTAAAGCTGTAACAGCATAGTGGCGAAAATTAGAAAGCGATTAAAACAAGAATAAACTAAATATAATTTAAACAAGCGTCTGGCAGTAACAATTCATTTGTAATTGCCACTGGAGATTCCAGCCATCTCCTTGAATGGGCGAAAATGTCTTCTCGAGGATTCTTAACGGTATT
>NW_025176709.1:0-2036 GCF_004010195.1 Chiloscyllium plagiosum | reverse complement strand
ATCCATGTCCCTCATGATTTTATAAACCTCTATCCGGTCAGCCCTCAGCCTCTGACCCTCCAGGGAAAACAGCCCCAACCTATTCAGCCACTTCCTATAGCTAGTGAAGACCAAACACCTCACCAAAGAAGCTTAAGTGTGGTGCTATTCTGCTTTACTGAATACCTCTCACATCACGGAGAGAGAGGGAGTGCATGAGTGCGAAGTGTTTCTTATTCTGGGTCATTCTTGGTCAGGATGTAGGTGGGAGGAGGGCAGGAGGGAGCAGCACTAGCTTCTGTACGCTCACATTTCTCATCCGTTCCTGCCTAATTTATTACATTGTGCCACGTTCTCAGATCCTTTTAACACTTTCAGTGTTGTCCATACAGTGAAAATATACTTTTGGAGTGTGCCAGGGAGGGACAGAACATTTCTGGGGAGGGAAAGCAATGGCATATCATTATTGAGAGCATTAATATCGAATGTAGACATCTAAGCTTTTTTTTTAATTATGAGAGACGCAACAAACCCTTTTTGCAGTTCAGTTTTCTGAAAAAGAACAGTTAAAAGAACAAGTGACTTCCCTACTCCACTTCCATACATAATACTCCAGATGAGCCCTCAAACTGTGTTCCATGCAGGTGAAGAGGATGAATTGAGTTCCCTCTTTTTATCCTTTTTATCTTTTTTATCCTCTGCCATCAATTGCAATAAATATTTTATTTTTTTCATGCACTCCACCATCATGCTTCAATTAAATATATCGTACGCAAAACCAAAACGATGAATTAGAATTAGAATTTGGTTTATTACTCAAGTACAGAAGTACAGTTAGGAGGAAGTGAGGACTTCTAACAGGTGCTGGAGATTAGTCAAAAAGTGTGGTGCTGGAAAAGCACAGCAGGTCAGGCAGCATCTGAGGAGCAGGAGAGTCGACACTTCAAGCATAAACTCTTCATCAGGAAGTCATTATCCATGACTACAAGCACAAGTTATCATAGGCCCATACGTTATAAGTTGTGCCAGACATGCTCAGATAGTTTTGGTCATCGAGAAAGATGTAGTCTGTTTCAAGAGGTGTAATTTTTGAAGGGAAACATATTGTCTCAGCTACATTGGAAAATGTGGGCATAGAGTGAACAAGGCACCTATCATGGGGTGCTGTGTATTGGTCAAAGATCAGCAATGATATTGAGAAGACAATGAAGATGTGCAAGCTATGTCAGAGTCACCAACCAAAGCAACACAAAGAACCAACATTATTTATTGAGATTCTGTCAGTATCCTGCTCCAAAACGGCAACAGATTTATTCACAAATATAGTGTGATGATACAGTGGTTTTAAAAGATGTGTTTTGTCACGACTTCTTTTAGACCGAGACTGGGGGACAGGTGTAGAGCAGTTTATGAGAAAGTAAATAAGCCTTTTAATTTTTTTTTAAAGGTTGGAACAAAAGCAGCAGCCTGAATGGGTGGGGTTCAGCTCTCATAGAACTAGGATTTTGAGTTTTCTCAGCAGCAATTCCAGGGTTGGAAGCCACAGTGAATCTCTCCCAGCGGCTACACTCTCTGACTTTTCTCTGGATATTTTTCTTCATGGATTGGAGAACTGCATGTGAGACAATTCTGTTTTCTAAATTTGCTTTTAGCCAAGTGTATGTTTATGGAATGTTACTCTTTTGGAACAGTTACTGTTTAGTCGTAAAATAATTGATTATTCTGTTCAGTTTTCCAGTAGAGCTAAATTATTTCAAGTTAGTGTTTCTTGCATTTAAATGATAATGTTTGAATAAATTGTGTTTTGCTTAACATCAAGTAGTTTGACCAACTGAATTGCATCTAAAATACAGCACCTCATATTTACCTTTGAAATAAGAAAAGCTTAGTGTCTAGAGGTGTGCTTGGTCTAATGCTTAACACATAGTGACTATTTGCTCCTAGTCACCAACCACTTTTCCAAGTTCCAATTGTGAGACAGTTAAAGAACATTTCAAAAGGCATCTGTGACAGTCACAATGAGTCTATTTGGGACACCTGAGGACAAAGAGACGTGG
>NW_025176708.1:0-2036 GCF_004010195.1 Chiloscyllium plagiosum | reverse complement strand
TGTGGAAGAGCTGAGAGCTAAAACAGCAAGGTTGGCAGTTGAAGTGGCTGATGTTTATGAGCTGGCCCATAAAGCACGGTTTGGCTCCCAGAAACAGTTTCAGTCCGTGAGGAATAGAAATTCGGAAAAAGAGAAATCCTCATGTGGAAAGGGAAAGATAGATCTCAGTGAAGATCAGAAGGATAAGTTACCACAGGGTAAAAGGGAAACCCTTGAGGGGGACAAATAAGTTAAAAGGCTCCAGTGTTTTCATTGCAATAAAGTAGGCCACATGAAATCACAGTGTTGGTGGGCCATGTGAAACACTGGAAAGCCAGATGTAGGAAAATAGGATAAGCCTGGGAACTTTGTTGGAATGGGAATAGAAAGTGCAGTGGAAGCTCAAAAGCTGCATCAGAATGTACAAGCAGATCGGAGGTTGGTTAAGGAGGAAGTGCCATATCGGCTTAGAAAATATACCTGCAATGGTAAAGTTTATTCACATCGGCCAGGAATAGCAGGTAAAGAGGTTACAATATTTAGGGACACAGAATCCTCTCAGTCTGTGATGCTGAAAGATGATGAGATATGTACTTCTGAAGGACTATTACCAGAAAAGGTACCAGTAATGCGAATTCATGGTGAGACAACGAGCACTCATTTCTGTAAAGTGAGGTTCGAGTGCCCAGAAAATAATGGAGAATTTGTGGGAGGAGAACTGGATAAACTCTCAGCTCCAGGAATACAATTTGTCCTTGTGAATGATACAGCTGATTCACCAGTAGGAGCATGGCCTACTGTGGTTGAAATGCTAGTAGAGACTCAGGGAACTAAAGCAATGCAGGTGTCATATTGTGGAATCTTTTCTGATTGTGTGGTAATGAGGTCATAAAGTCACCAGTTGAAACAGGAGTGTTCAAAGAGTACAGATAAGGTAGCTTAAGTGGCATTTTCGTGTGTGTGTTCGATCAGATAGATGAGACAAAACAAAAGCATATAGATGACACTGCACACATCTTTAGCTTAGCTAAACTAATTGAGTTACATCAGAAAAATAAAAATTTAATACAGTTGTATCAAAAGGAATATACAGAAATAAAATCTGAATGCATCCTTGATTGTTATTACTTGAAAAATTATGTCTTAATGTTGTTGTGGGTGGCACATCAGCTACTACTTGGAGGTCATTTAGGGGTGAGAAAAACACAGGCTAAAATACAAAGTAATTTTTACTGGCCTGGATTAGACAAGGATGCACTTGAATTTTGCCAGATGTGTCATACATGTCAGGTAATTGAAAAACCACAGACAGTAATAAAACATGTGCCTTTAATACCTATTCCAGCATTTGAGGAACATTTTAAAAGGGTCTTAGTTGATTGCATAGGTCCCCTACCTCAAACAACAAGTGGGAATCAGTATGTGTTAACATTAATGGATGTTTTGATTAGATATCTAGAGGCTGTTCCATTATGCAATATCACAGCTGAAAGGATTGGAGAGGAATTACTCAAATGTTTCACAACATGCAAACTCCCAATAGAGATAGTCAGATCAAGGGTCAAACTTCACATCCAAACTATTCAAGGAAATTATGGACAGCTCAGGAATAAAACAATTCATATCTACAGCGTACCATCCAGGATTGCAGGGAGCGCTAGAAAGGTAGCATCAAACATTAAAGACCAAGTTGAGGGCTTATCATCAAGACTATCCAGATGATTGGAATAAGGGAATTCTGTTTGTGCTTTTTGCCATCAGAGATGTACCAAATGAACCAACCAAATTCAATCCTTTTGAATTAGTTTTTGGGCATGAGAGGACCATTAAAACTGATTAAGGAGAAATTAGTAAATCTGAATTTAGAGACCACATATTTAGACGATATGTCAAAATTTAGGGAATGATTAAATACAGCTGGGCAGTTGGCTAGACAGCATTTAAAAGTATTTTAGCATGCAATGAAACAGGAAATGGACAAGAAATCAAAAATTTGCAATTTTGCTATCGGTGATAAGATATTCGTGTCACTTTCAGTAATAGGTGAACCTTTAAAA
>NW_025176707.1:1541-2036 GCF_004010195.1 Chiloscyllium plagiosum | reverse complement strand
CTTAGGTGGTAGTGTGGGGGTTAAAAAAGAAAAGGAAAAAAAAACAAGAAATAATAACCAGGAGGAAAAAAAAATGAAATGTGAAGTCCCAACTCTATTTTGATTTAGTCATAACCCACCCCTTCACACAAAAAAAAATTAACAGGAGTGTTTCACTGGCCACCCGGGTGTTTTCCTATCTTCCTGGTGGTGGAAATTGAATAAAGATTGGTGCACTTTGTGTCTTTCACTGTGTCTCACACCTACATCCACACACCATGGGTGCTGGGGATAAAATAAGCATCACCGCACTTAGGTGGTAGTGTGGGGGTTTTATAAAAGGGGGAAAAAAAAATTAAAAAAATTTAAAAAAAGAATAAAAAAAGGAAAAAAAAAAACAGGAGATTTTGTCTTTTACTAAAAGAAAAAAAAATTAACAGGAGTGTTTCACTGGCCACCCGGGTGTTTTCCTATCTTCCTGGTGGTGGAAATTGAATAAAGATTCGTGCACTTTGT
>NW_025176707.1:0-945 GCF_004010195.1 Chiloscyllium plagiosum | reverse complement strand
AGGTGGTAGTGTGGGGTTAAAAAAGAAAAAACAAATATAACAGGAGTGTTATGGGTGCTAAAAAAAAAGAAAAAAAAGAAAAAAATATAAAAAAAATAAAAGAAAAACTGTATTTGAATAAAGATTCGTGCACTTTGTGTCTTTAAAAAAAGAAAAAAAATATAAACAGGAGATTAGTTTGATTTAGTCCCTACCCTCCCCTTCACTGTTTTGATCACACAGCACTGCCCTTTGATGTGAAGGGCAGTGTTTGTCACTGGCCACCCGGGTGTTTTCCTATCTTCCTGGTGGTGGAATTTGAATAAATATTCGTGCACTTTGTGTCTTTCACTGTGTCTCACGCCTGCACACACACACACACACCATGGGTGCTGGGGAAAAATATAAGCACTACCGCACTTAGGTGGTAGCGTGGGGGTTAAATAAAAAAAAACAAAAAAAGAGAAAAAAAATTAAAGAAAAACTGTGCGTGGGCCCTTTCCTGCGCCTCTTGCGGAGGAGGTTGTCGGGGCTGGTTCTGCGCGGCGCTCCTCACATGCTCCTCACTTTCACCGACCCGGCTGACCTGGGGAGGATGCGCGAGTGCCAGGCCGTGTACTCGGCAGCGTCCTCCGCTAGGATCAACTGGGCCAAATGTTCCGGACTACTGGTCGGTCCGTGGCGGGTGGACTCTCTGCCGGAGGAGTTACGGGGGTTCAGCTGGTGTACCACCCATCTCCTCTACCTGGGGGTCTACCTCAGCCCGGCTGAGGAATCCTGGCCGGCCAACTGGCAGGAGCTGGAGGCCAAAGTCTCGGCTCGCCTAGGCCGCTGGACAGGACCCCCAAGAGTGCTATCTTACAGGAGTCAAGTGCTGGTCATAAACCAGCTGGTGGCCGCCATGCTGTGGTACCGGCTGGTCACTTTGATCCCTCCTCCTGGTTTTGTCGCTGACATCCAGAGAAC
>NW_025176706.1:0-2035 GCF_004010195.1 Chiloscyllium plagiosum | reverse complement strand
GGAGTGGCATGGAACAAACTGCCTTCAACAGTAATAGCCTGGTTAACTCAAATGGCATTTGTATTGGCATTGCCTAGGCAAGTGTATGAAAATGGAATACTGCAGTTTAGATGGCCTTTAGATTTGTTTCATAGTTTGGTGCAACATTGAGAGCTGAATGTCTGTACTGCACTGTAGTAGTCTAAGATGACTTGCAGCAGGTGGTGGACGTGGATCAAGCTGAATCTGTGAATGTGGATTCTACTGCAGTGGGAAGTGAGGGCAAGGAGATCGTGGTCATTGTTCTGGGAAGGAAGGGAAGCGGTGAAAGGAAAAGCCCAGAGATGGGACAGTCACAACTGGAGAGTCAATCTATTAATATTAGGGGTAATTTCTACTTTGAAAGAAAATGAAATCATGTCAAAGGCTGCTCACTGGAATGTGGTATCACGACAGAAAAACGACAGAGATGGGGAAATTGGGAGAATGGATACACTCCCAGCTGATCATGTGTTCAGACATTTGAAGGCGTTCCCCCTGAATGATGGAAATGAACAAGGCATCAATATTGACGACTTCTGTTTGACATCCGGTCTGATGTTGGATGGGGAAATAGACAGCGAGGAATATCAGTGGGTATACATGAGCAGGCATTCAAAAGATATCACATAACGCTCAGCAATGATTGTTTCTGTTCAAACAGAAGGATTCTATAAGAACTTGAACCGCCCAAAGGTTGAGAAAGATAGCAAGACCGTTTTAAATCACAGGTTGGCGAGCATTAGTACAGGGTCAGATTAAGGATGTTTAATTGATTGCAGGAAACAAGTGATAGGCAAAAATGTCAGCTGTACTTCTTGAATTAACCCCAGAAAGGCCTGCGATTGCTGCTCCACCATCTTCCCTGCTCGTCTCCACTTCCAATTGGCACTTGCTAGATATCACTCATGTCTTTGTCGTTACCTTTTTCTCATGCTAATGTCATTACTTCGATTCACGATTCTCCTTCTCAAGTTGCCCAGCATTTTCTCTCGCATGATGATCGCTACCCACTTCAACCTTTCGCAGACTAGTCAAGTCTACCTTCCATACTCCTTGCATCAATCTGAGTTTTGTGCAGTATTTTTTTTCGCTGGTCTCAGTGTGCGTCAGCTTCTCCATTCATGCTGTTTGACAGCCTTGCACTCACATCTGATTCTGGAAAACTTACCAGCGGCCAATCCTTGATGTATACAAATTTCCCTTTTGGTACAGAATTTAAACTTGCATGCAATTTGCAAAACAAAAGTATACTCGGCCTTCGTCTTACTCTGCTAAAGGCAACTGCAGGTTGACTATATGGTAGAAGAATTCCCTTTCTCATATAGATCTGGCAGCGTCGCCTTTTCACTGAAGAGGTCATTACCTCCTTTCGAACAAGGAATTCAGGTGCTTGACTTCATATTGGCACGAATAAGAGTTTCATGCTGCCTTAGTATTGTAATATAGAGAAAAACAAACAAAGAACAGCATGACGTTTTCGACTGAGTGTTGTTTACCTGTCATTTTAAATACTCTTTTAATTTGCAGTTTTTAAAATGCTTGTTCTTGAATTTATTATCAGATGAAGTATGTGTGGTTGATGATCACATTCCAGAATTTTATAAAATCATGAAAGGCATGGATAGGGTGAACAGTCAAGGTATTTTCCACAGGTCGGGATTTCAGACATAGAGTGCATATGATTAACTTACAAGGGGAATGATACAAAATAAACAAAGGGGTAACATTTTCACGCAGAGGGTGCTGTGTTTATGGAATAAGTTGTCAGAGGAAGAGTAGTAGATGCAATTATAACTACCGCATTTAAAAGGTATGTGGACAAACATATGAATGGGAACAATTAGAGGCATATGGGCAAACTGGTTTAATTTAGTTTGAAAACCATGGTCAGCATTGACAAGTTGGATCAAAGTTCTGTTTCTGCACTATGTGACTGTATGAATCGATAAAGTGAAGCAAAAAGGAAGGAAGTATTATGCTAGTAAATTGATAAGAAATATTAGCACAAGCAACA
>NW_025176705.1:0-2035 GCF_004010195.1 Chiloscyllium plagiosum | reverse complement strand
GCGGGGCTCCCTCGGCACTGACCCTCCCCTTGCTCCCTCAACCCCTCATGTCCCTCCCTCCCTTACCTCGGTGACGTGAGCACTAAAACCAGACTGAGCCATCTCCATCTCGAACGAACTCTCATTGGTCGCCCCTTGGGTCCCTGCGGGGAAAACGAGATGGGAAACCCCGAAAGTGCGGGGAGGGTGAGACTCTCATGTGCGTGGCCACTCAGCCCGTCACCGCGCTGCTATCCCCTTTCCCCGTTTCCCCTCTCTCTCCCTCTCTCTCTCCCAGAGCCTCAGACATCCTGAGGGAGAGGGTTGTTCGGAGTGAGGGGAAGAGACGGGGGGCCCTCCCTCCGAGGTAACGACCCCTGGGCTCACCCTCGATGTTGTAAATCTTGGCTTTCATGCCCTCGAAGATGTTGTGGAGGTCATCGTAGCTCTGCACTTGGATGAGGTACTCGGGCGTCGAGGCGATCTTCCTGAGTTCCGCCTCCGCCTCACTCCCATTGGCGAAGTCGTTCCCTACCTGCTCCAGGCGAGGGAGACCGAGGGAGTGTGAGTGGGTAGGTGTGCACGGAGGGGTCAAGGCTTTCCACACCCGCTGGGGAGCTCTCACTCATTACACGCTCGCTGGGGGACCCCCTCACTCATTGCACACTTACTGGGGGACTCCCTCACTCATTACACGCTCGCTGGGGGACCCCCTCACTCATTACACACTCGCTGGGGGCTCATTACACTCTCGCTGGGGGACTCCCACACTCATTACACACTCGCTGGGGGACTCCCACATCATTACACACTCACTGGGGGACTCCGACACTCATTACACTCTCGCTGGGGGACTCCCACACTCATTACACACTCAGTGGGGGACTCCCACACTCATTACACACTCACTGGGGGACTCCCACACTCATTACACACTCAGTGGGGGACTCCCACACTCATTACACACTCAGTGGGGGACTCCCACATCCATTACACACTTGCTGGGGCACTCCCACACTCATTACACACTCAGTGGGGGACTCCCACACTCATTACACACTCAGTGGGGAACTCCCACATCCATTACACACTCGCTGTGGTCTCTCACTCACTACACACTCGCTGTGGGACTCCCACACTCATTACACACTCAGTGGGGGACTCCCTCACTCATGACACACTCGCTGGGGGAC
The DNA here is from genome assembly GCF_004010195.1 of Chiloscyllium plagiosum. Classification (NCBI taxonomy): domain Eukaryota; kingdom Metazoa; phylum Chordata; class Chondrichthyes; order Orectolobiformes; family Hemiscylliidae; genus Chiloscyllium; species Chiloscyllium plagiosum. The sequence goes on along the minus strand of NW_025176705.1, from coordinate 863 downwards.
TCCCACACTCATTACACACTCGCTGTGGGACTCCCACACTCATTACACACTCAGTGGGGGACTCCCTCACTCATGACACACTCGCTGTGGGGACTCCCTCACTCATGACACACTCGCTGGGGGACTCCCTCAGTCATTACACACTCACTGGGGGACTCCCACACTCATGACACACTCGCTGGAGCACTCCATCACTCACTGATTACCCATTTGCTGGGGCACTCACTCACTTATTACACACTCGCTGGGGCACTCCCTCACTCATGACACACTCGCTACGGGGACTCGCTAACTCACTACACTCCCTCACTCTCACAATAATACTCAAACTTCCTGCCTCATTCCCCTATTCCCAACCAAATCCCTGAGCCTCCATCCTCCCCCATCCCCTCCACGCGACGCTGGATAATCGCTGTGGGGGGGGGGGGTGGGGAAGTGGCGTCTCTCCTCGCTCCAGGGAGTCTGCGTTACCCCGGGAGGGGGTACCATCCTGTGCTCAACCGCCCCCTGCGTAAAGCGTTCTCCGGCAGGTCAGCAGCTGCATGACTTGGAGCATCCAAGATGGGAAACGCCTCCCACGATGCTCCCCGGCTGGAATGGGGAATTCTGACCCCCCTCACGCCCACACCCCACAGCCACCCACCACCCCACCGTGCCCACCCATGCCCCGAACCCCACCGTACCCCGATTGCACAGCGGATGATCTGAGCCTGCTGGGCTTTGGCGATAACCGAAGTCAGGTCCATGTCCCCGTCTGACCTCTTGCCGTCCGTGATGACGATGAGCAGCTTGGTGGCATCCTCCCTGGCGCCCGCGCTCGGTTGGAAAACATTGTCGCTGCGGGAGGTCGGGGGGAGTATGGG
>NW_025176704.1:684-2035 GCF_004010195.1 Chiloscyllium plagiosum | reverse complement strand
AGAACAAAAAAAATCCAGCACAGGAACAGGCCTTTCGGACCTTCTAAGCCTGCACCAATCCAGTTCCTCTGTCTAATCCTGTCACCTATAGTCGAAGGATCCCTCTGCTCCCTACCCATTAATATATCTGTCTAGATACATGTTAAATGTCGCTATCAGGACCACGTCTACCACCTCCGCTGGCAATGCGTTTCAGGCATCTACCAGTCTCTGTGTAAAGAACTTTCTGAACATATCTCCCATAAACGTTTCCCCGTGCATCTTGAATTCCTGACCACGAGAAACTGAATACGCCACTCTGGGAATAAGCGTCTTGCTATCCACCCTGTCTATTCCTCTCATGATTCTGTAGAACTCAATCAGGTCCCCCGAACTTCCATCAGTATAATGAAAAATAATCCCAATCTACCACACCCCTCTTCATAGCCAGTTACCTCCAATACCAGGTAACATCCTGATGAAACTCCTCTGCGCCCTCTCCAAAGCATCCACATCCTTTTGGTAAGGTGGCGATCAGAACTGTACGAACTATTCCAAACGTTGTCGAACCAAAGCCGTACACAACTGCAACATGACATGTCATCTCTTGTACACAATAGATTCCAACAGATTCTCTCCTGTGGATGACAAGTTAACTGGTCTGTATTTCGCTACTATCCCTTTTCTTCCCTTTATGAAATGGTGGAAGTAAAGTATGCTGTATGCCTTCTTGAGCGCTCTATCGACCTGCCCCTTAAAGGAACAATGGATCTGAACACCCAGATCTGTACATCAATTTTGCCTCGGGCTTTTTCCATTTACCCTATTGCTCACTCTTGAATTGGATCTTCTAAAGTGCACAATCTCACATTTGTCTAGATTGAACTCTATTTGTCATTTCTCTGCACATCTTTCCAATCTACCTATTTTCTGCTGCATTCCCTGACAGCCTCCTTCACTTTCTGATACTCCACCAATCGTAGTGCCATCTGCAATATTATTAAACAGACCACCTTTACCTTCCTTTAGTTCATTTATGTGTATCATAAACAATACCGGTCCCAGCACTAAACCCTGGGAAACACCACCCAGAACAGCTCTTCATTTTGAGAAACTCCCTTCCACTGTTACACTCTGTTTTCTCTGCCCAGCCTGTTCTCCATCCATTTCGCTAGTATAGACTCTGGACCCCTTGCAACTTCACCTTCTCCATCAGCTTACCTCATCAAAAACCTTACCGAAGTCCATTGTATAACATCTACAGCCTTTTCCTCACTATCAATTTTCACTTCCACAAATAAATCTATTATGTTTGCGAAGATGTGACCTCCCCGGAACAAAACCAGGGAAGGTCTTGTTTGGAGTCTGTCTG
>NW_025176704.1:0-484 GCF_004010195.1 Chiloscyllium plagiosum | reverse complement strand
GAAGGGCTTATGCCCGAAACGTCGATTCTCCTGTTCCCTGGATGCTGCCTGACCTGCTGCGCTTTTCCAGCAACACATTTTCAGCATGGAAATAGACCTATCTGTCCAACCTGTCCACGCCGATCAGATAGCCCAACCCAATCTATTCCAACCTGCCAGTACGCGGCCCATATCCCTCCAAACACTTCCTATTCATAAACCAATCCAAATGTCTCTTAAATGTTGCAATTGTACCAGCATCTACCACTTCCTCCAGCACCTCAATCCATACACGTACTACACTGTGTGAAACAGTTGCCCCTTCGGTCTTTTTTATATATTTTTCCTCTCACTCTAAACCTATGCCTTCTAGTTCTGGACTCCCTGACCCCAGGGAAAATACTTTGTCTATTTACTCTATCCATGCCACTCATAATTTTGCAAACCTCTATGAGGTCATCTCTCACCCTCCGACGCAAGTTCGATGCCTGCTCCTTTACAGTAA
>NW_025176703.1:0-2035 GCF_004010195.1 Chiloscyllium plagiosum | reverse complement strand
GAGGGATTACGGGACTTCATGATACTGTGTACTGGGGGGTTCACTCAGACCCGTTCAGACATGGGAGGTTTTGCTCCATCCCTGATCGTCTGCTCCCAGACTCTCCAAGTGACCCTATTTCTCTCCGTACACATGGAATACTTTGATGTGGTTGATTGGTGGTGGCGATGGTGTTTTGAAACGTGCATCAAGGGGATGGCCTTTATCCAAGATATTTTCATTTCTTTCTACGTGGAGACCCGATGACGATGGGAATGGCTGACTGCTTCTGAATGAAGAGGCCATGACTGCTGCCAGGACAGTGGGTATTCACCAATATGATGCACTGTTATGGGCACACTGTAACATTAATAGAGAGAGAACTCCTTCAGTTCCTCTACCTCTCCCCATTGACATGGATACCCTGCAGATGCCATGTACACCATCGGCAAACCCACTATACTGAATACACCCGGCAGCTCCCTGCTGAGGGAGAAACAATCTATATACCTCATCCACCATATATATACTCCTTCACCGACTGGTGACATTGATGTTGAGATACTGGGAAATGATGGATATGTCTCCTAGTCCTGCCTGGAAAGTTCTGGATCATAGAAGCTGAATGAAACAGTGACCCTAACAGCCACTGGCAGCATCGTTCTTGCCCCTGGTGTGAAGCTGCAGGTCGTGTTGAAGGAGGTGACACCGCTCTGTGACCAACTCCTTGTTCAGTCAGGGCTCCTTACACTCTGCTCCTGAGTCAAGTGTAGCTTGGGAAGCTGTTCCTGGAAAACCCGATGTGGATACAGCAGATCCCTTTCACCACACACACTCACTCCGTGGTTTCAGAGCTTCCCCTCTCTGCAGCCTCTGCTCCATTTGTTGTCCATGTTGCAGGCTCAGATGCTGAAAATTCAGTCCTCATGCTCCATCTCGAGTTGGGTCACCAAATCCTCAGGTCTCCCTGAATGTCTGAGGCAGCTCAGTGCACAACCTCCAGCAAACCATCCCCAGCCACCCCACTAAATTTTTAATAACAGGAGTCAGTCAGAAACCCCTCGGCTATAAGTGTTGTGAACCAGACCAGATCCCCGCAAAATATTGTAAGAAGGCTGTTTAGACCCAGACCTTTCCTTATTTTGAATAGAGATGCGAAGTGTGCTTTCCAGATATGTTGTGACTGGTCAAACTACTCGACATTAAGCAAAATATAATCTATTCAAATACTTTAGTTAAAATACAATCAAAGGAAAGAAAAATTCGGGATGGCTTATATGTTGGAACACTTACGCAAACAATAGACACCATACCTTCTTGGTTTACACCGCTTGGCACAAAGATATATTCAAATGTATTCAGGTGCTTACAGCAGTTTTCCAATCCAGGAGGAAACAACATCAACAGAGATCTCAGGGCGAAAAGCAGCTAGGGATCATGTATTGACACTTCCAACACTTCTGGAATGGCCAGCAGCTTCTTAATGCTGCAGCTCAAAACAAAGCGAGGAAACCTGGTCTGGGAGAGCTGGCCACTGCCCTTCCATTGTTATCAATGTTTTAATGAAACCTAAAGGCTTTCTCACTTATTTACTTAAACTGTTTTCAGACAGTAGTTCTGCATCTTTGCCTTTAAAACCTCTCTTCAAAAAAATAACCCAAGAGAAAATCACCTTTTTACAGTGATAGTATACACAGAACTCCACCATCAATAAAATGATCCATCAATATACAAAAATGGATTCATTTTAGACCGCCTAATCTTCCACTATTAGTAGACTGGAATGAACATATATTACATCGACTCTGAGCATACAAATGTTCACAACTAGATTCGATTTCATTCATTTTACTCCTGCCACAGAATGTCTTTGTCTTTCTTCATCCAAGTCTCCACAATGTGTCAAAACTTAGGTTTTCTCGCCCTGGCAACTGTATAATTTCAAATTGAAAGGCAGCAATAATAAGCTCAATCGAAACAGACTCGTATTATTCTCCCCAAACCTCTCCAAAAACTTTAAGACGTCACGATCAGTGAAAAAAAAATTGTCTCAGGT
>NW_025176702.1:0-2035 GCF_004010195.1 Chiloscyllium plagiosum | reverse complement strand
TAGCCTGCTTGGCACACTTTCCTCATTCCTGAATTAGGGCTCATGACCAAAACGTCGATTCTCCTGCTCCTTGGATGCTGCCTGACCTGCTGCGCTTTTCCAGCAACACATTTTCAGCTCTGATCTCCAACATCTGCAGTCCTCACTTTCTCCTAAACTTCGAGATAACCACTGTTCAAGAAATTAAGAGATTATTCCAAGTTGCTTTTTCACTGATGCTGTTTTCTAAACTTGAGTGGAGAAGAGCTTTCAATATCTTTGCTGTTTATCATTCCATATTGCTCTCAACCTTTATAAATCAAACCGTCCATACCCGGCAACATCCTGGTATATCTTTTCTTCACCGCTCCCAACTTAATAATATCCTTCCTGTAACAGGGCAACCACAATTGGATACAGTACTCCAGAAGAGGCCTCACAAATATCCTGTACAACATTATGTAAAGGAGTCAGAACGCCATGTTAAAAGGTGTGAGCAATGAACGCTAGCATGCTAAATGCCTTTATAACCACCCAGTATACACGTGATACAAACTTCAAAGAACTATGTCCCTGAAACCCCTCGGTCCCGCTGTTCGACAACACCACCCACTAAGAGAAATTGAGCTTTTGGTTAAGAAAAGAAGGAAGCATATGTCAGGTACAGACAGCAGAGATCAAAAGGAACCACAGAGTATAAAGGTAGTATGAGTATATTCCAATGGGAAATCAGGAGGGCAAAAAACGGGACATGAGATAGCTTTGGATTCTATTTGCCAAACAAATATTCAAAATATATGAAGGACAAAAGGGCAACTAGGGAGAGAATAGGACCCCGGCTGAAAATGTGTTGCTGGAAAAGCGCAGCAGGTCAGGCAGCATCCAGGGAACAGGAGAATCGACGTTTCGGGCATAAGCCCTTCTTCAGGAGGGCTCCTGAGGAAGGGCTTATGCCCGAAACGTCGATTCTCCTGTTCCCTGGATGCTGCCTGACCTGCTGCGCTTTTCCAGCAACACATTTTCAGCTCTGATCTCCAGCATCTGCAGACCTCACTTTCTCCTCAGAGAATAGGACCCCTCAAAGATCAGCAAGGCAGCCTATGTGTGGAACCACAGGAGATGGGGGAGATAATAAATGAGTATTTTGCATCAGTGTTTACTGTGGAAAAGGACATGGAAAATATAGAATGTGGTGAAATAGACAGTGACATCTTAGAAAATGTCCACCTTACAGTGGTGAAGGTGCTGGATGTCTTGAAATGCATAAGAGTGGATAAATCCCCAGGACCTGATCAGGTGTACCCTAGAACTCTTTGGGAATCTAGGAAAGGAATTACTGGGCCCCTTAATGAGATATTTGTATCATAGATAGTCACAGGTGAAGTGCCGGAAGACTGGATGTTGGCTAACGTGGTGCCACTATTTAAGAAAGAGGGTAAGGAAAAGCCAGGGAACTGATGACCAGTGAGCCTGACATCGGTTATGGGCAAGTTGTTGGAGGGAATCCTGAGGGACAGGATTTACATGTATTTGTAAAGGCAAGGACTGATGAGGGATAGTCAGCATGGCTTTGCGTGTGGGAAATTATGTCTCTCAAACTTGATTGAGTTTTTTGAAGTAGTAACAAAAAGGATAGACAAGGGCAGAGTGATAGACGTGATCTATATCGACTTCACACAGGTGTTCAATAAAGGTGCCCCTTGGGAGACAGGTTAGCAAGGTTGGATCTCATGGAATACAGGCAGAATTAGCTATTTGGATACAGAATTGGCACGAAGGTCAGACAGTGGTGATGGAGGGTTGCTTTTCACACTGGAGGCCTCTGACCAGTGATGAGCCACAAGGATCGGTGCTGGGTCCACTGCTTTTCGTCATTTATACAAATGATTTGGATGTGATCATAGGAAGTACAGTTAGTAAATTTGCAGATGGCACCAAATTGGATGTGTAGTAGACAGCGAAGGTTACACAGAACATAGAAAAGTACAGCACAGAACAGGCCCTTTGGCCCACGATGTTGTGCCGAAGTTTAATCCAAATATAAAATATAGTAACA
>NW_025176701.1:0-2035 GCF_004010195.1 Chiloscyllium plagiosum | reverse complement strand
AAAATTCTTACAGTGCAGAAACAGGCTATTTGGAACATCATGCATCCCACCAATACTACCCTCCATGCTATTCCTGTAACCCCGCATTTCTCATGGCTAACCAACCTAACCTACACTCACCTGGACACTTACGACTATTGAGCATTGCAAATCCACCCAAACCTGTGAATCTTTGCACTGTGTGAGGAAACTGGAGCAACCGGAGGAAACCCACGCAGACACGGGGAGAATGTGCAAACTGCACACAGACAGTCTTCGATCCGACAGGTATCTGGGTAATTGGATAGGTTTCAAGTGGGAGTGCAGACTGGCGTGTGAATGATGGGCCGAAAGCCTGATCTCAGTTCTGTAAAGGCTCTACAGTAACATGATTCCCTACATCCAGCATTCAACACAGTTTGCATTTTGTTTTAATCCGTCCTGTTATTGACATTGTTCTGAGTGAAATGTATAGAGAGAGGTTGTTTGTGCACTCACTCAGATCTGTGTTTTGATGGGTCAGGAGCATCATATAAAATAACAACTGGTGGAGGGAGAATTGAATTCCCCCTGCGAATCTGCCGAGACATGCAGGACCAGGAGCTTCTCTATCACCACTCACTCACCACCCAACGCCTGATCTTCCGCCTGTGGAACCTCCAAACCCAGGGAATCAATGTGGCTTTACTATTTGCCTGATTGCCGCCTCCGACCACCTTATCCCAGTTCCTGCCTATCCGCCCCACCGTCCACTCCGACCAATCACCCTTACCCGCACCTCCATACATCTATTGCGCTTTCAGCTACCTTGTCCGTAGACCCACTCCCTCCCATTTACCTATCTATGCTGGACGCTCCCAGCCTCATTCCTGATGACTGTCTTTTGCCCGAAATTGTTGATTCTCCTGTTTCTCGGATGCTACCTGACCTGCTTTGCTTTTCCTGTATTACTCTAATCTTGACTCTGATCTCGAGCATCTGCAGTCCTCATTTTCACCTCGCATGACTGAATTCCTGCCCCTTACAGATCGCATTGCGTCTCGTGTTTTCATCATGAATTTAATTATGTTTAAGATATTTTATTTTTAAAGTCAACGCAATATATTGATGCACTTCTGAGCATGTTATAAATTTGGACAGAACAATCCCTCCTTTCTCTGTGAACAAACAGAATATCAAGGAGTCGGATTGAAGAATGTTTCCTCTTACAGAAACTGGAATAGGGGGATGTAATTCTCGCTGAAATAAACACAGGCCATTCACCAGCAATCTGTGTCTTCCAATCTGAAATGCACTCACTGAGGGTGCATCAGCAATTCAGGGACAGAGAATATTAAAGTCTCAGAGGCCATACAGTTAATCGCGCACTCCTCACCTCATTCCCAAATAACCTGCCCCTTACCCTGAGAGTGTGGCAATAATAACTAAAAGATCTGCAAATGGTGTAACTTGAACACTGACTTTTCTTCACAGATGCTGCAAGACCTGCTGAGTTTTTCTGCAACTCCTGAGACTGTGTTATCGTGTTTCAGATACCCAGACCCACAGGATCAATTTCTCACCATCCAACCTTTGAAGCCTGTTCAGAATTTGAAACATTCAAATGAAATCGTATTTCAATTTACTGCAATATGGACAAAACTTATTCAAAAGTTCAGCACTGGAGCAAGTGGGTTCCAAATAGTGAACTTGTTTTTGTGATTCATTAATGTGTTTGGCTCATTGCCTCTGGGTTACCACGTTCTACTCAGATGTATTTGTTCTGGTGAAGTTGGCGATGAGTTATCCTCTTGAACTGCTGCCATTCATTTTGTCCATATCAACCCATAATGATGTAACGGAGGGGGTTCCAGCATTTCCAACCAATGGCACGTGTGGAACTGAGACTTTTCTCTGAGCCAGGGTGGCGAGTGGCTTGATGTGGAATTGTCAACTGGTATCCCTTGTCTCTGCTGTGCTCAGTGTTCCACGCGATAATGCCATGGTTCTGGAAGCTGCTCTGAGAGGAACTTTGGTCAATTCCTACAGTGCATCTTGTCTGTGATACACTCCACTG
>NW_025176700.1:0-2035 GCF_004010195.1 Chiloscyllium plagiosum | reverse complement strand
GCAGTGTGCAGGGTTCAGAACACCAGTTAGCAGATATTCAGTGATCGGTGCAGTGTGAAAGAACACCAGTTAGTGGGTATTCAGTGATCGGTGCAGTTTGCAGGGTCACAGAACACCAGTTAGTGGGTATTCAGTGATCGGCGCAGTGTGCAGTGTGACAGAACATCAGTTAGTGGGGATTCAGTGATCGGTGCAATGTGCAGGATCAGAGAACACCAGTTAGTGGGTATTCAGTGATCGGTACAGGGTCACAGAACACCAGTTAGTGGGTATTCCGTGATCGGTGCAGTGTGCAGTGGTGACAGACCACCAGTTAGTGGGTATTCAGTGATCGGTACAGGGTCACAGAACACCAGTTAGTGGGTATTCAGTGATCGGCGCAGTGTGCAGGGTGACAGAACACCAGTTAGTGGGTATTCAGTGATCGGTACAGGGTCACAGAACACCAGTTAGTGGGTATTCAGTGATCGGTACAGGGTCACAGAACACCAGTTAGTGGGTATTCAGTGATCGGTACAGGGTCACAGAACACCAGTTAGTGGGTATTCAGTGATCGGTACAGGGTCACAGAACACCAGTTAGTGGGTATTCAGTGATCGGTACAGGGTCACAGAACACCAGTTAGTGGGTATTCAGTGATCGGTCCAGTGTGCAGTTTACAGAACACCAGTTGGTGGGTATTCAGTGATCGGTGCAGTGTGACAGAACACCGGTTAGTGGGTATTCAGTGATCGGTGCAGTGTGCAGGGTGACAGAACACCAGTTAGTGGGTATTCAGTGATCGGCGCAGTGTGCAGGGTGACAGAACACCAGTTAGTGGGTATTCAGTGATCGGTGCAGTGTGCAGGGTGACAGAACACCAGTTAGTGGGTATTCAGTGATCGGTGGAACGTGCAGGGTGACAGAAAACCAGTTAGTGGCTATTCACTGATCGGTGCAGTGTGCAGGATCACAGAACGCCAGTTAGTGGGTATTCAGTGATCGGTGCAGTGTGCAGGGTGACAGAACACCAGTTAGAGGGTATTCAATGATTGGTGCAGTGTGCAGGATCTGAGAACGCCAGTTAGTGGGTATTCAGTGATCGGTGCAATGTGCAGGGCCACAGAAAACCAGTTAGTGGGTGTTCAGTGATCGGTGCAATGTGCAGGGTCACAGAACACCAGTTAGTGGGTATTCAGTGATCGGTGCAATGTGCAGGGTCACAGAACACCAGTTCATGGGTATTCAGTGATCGGTGCAATGTGCAGGGTCAAAGAACACCAGTTAGCAGGTATTCAGTGATTGGTGCAGTGTGCAGGTGCAGAGAACACCAGTTCGTGGGTATTCAGTGATCGGTGCAGTGTGCAGGGTCACAGAACACCAGTTAGTGGGTATTCAGTGATCGGTGCAGTGTGCAGTGTGACAGAACACCAGTTAGTGGGTATTCAGTGATCGGTGCAGTGTGCAGGGTGACAGAACACCAGTTAGTGGGTATTCAGTGATCAGTGCAGGGTGCAGTGTGATAGAACACCAGTTAGTGGGTATTCAGTGAATGGTGCAGGGTGAAGTGTGACAGAACACCAGTTAGTGGGTATTCAGGGATCGGTGCAGTGTGCAGGGTCCAAGAACACCAGTTAGTGGGTATTCAGTGATCAGTGCAGTGTGCAGTGTCACAGAACACCAGTTAGCGGGTATTCAGTGATCGGTGCAGTGTGCAGTGTGACAGAACACCAGTTAGCAGGTATTCAGTGATTCGTGCAGTGTGCAGGGTGACAGGACACCAGTTAGTGGGTATTCAGTGATCGGTGCAGTGTGCAGGGTGACAGAACACCAGTTAGTGGGTATTCAGTGATCGGCGCATTGTGACAGAACACCAGTTGGTGGGTATTCAGTGATCGGTGCAGTTTGCAGGGTCACAGAACACCAGTTAGTGGGTATTCAGTGATCGGTGCAGCGTGCAGGGTGACAGAAAACCAGTTAGTGGGTATTCAGTGATCGGTGCAGTGTGCTGGATCAGAGAATGCCAGTTAGTGGGTATTCAGTGATCGGTGCGGTA
>NW_025176699.1:0-2035 GCF_004010195.1 Chiloscyllium plagiosum | reverse complement strand
ATGGTGTGAGAGATGATGGTTTGGGGATGGGGGTGTGGTCATGGTCAAGGGGACAGTAGGAAGAGGTGTCCTCGAGTTGGCGTTTGGCTTCAGTGGTGTCGAGGTCAGTGCGCCCCCTTTATCTGCTGGTGAAATGGTGAGGTTAGGATTGGAGCAGAGGGATTGGAGGGCTGTCTCCTTACTTGGTCAAGGATGCACCGGCACTAGAGGGGGTGCAGAGGAGGTTAACTAGGTTGATTCTGGAGTTGAGGGGGTTGGCTTAACAGAGAATGGGAAATATTTATTGGAAATCAGAAGAATGGGAAATATATAAAATAATGAATGGAATGGATAAAATAGAAGTAGAGAGAATGTTTCCACTGGCAGGTGAAGCCAGGACCAGAGGGCATCACCTGAAGATGAGAGGCAGCAAATTTAGGACTGAATTGAGAAGGAACTTCTTGACCTCGATGGAATTCATTGCCCAGGGAAGTAGTTGATGTTAGTTCAGTAAATGTTTTTAAAGCTAAGGTAACTTTTTAAAAAGTAATAACTAATTAATTAAGGGATATGGTGAGAACGTTGGTAAATGGTTCTGCGTCCAAAAAATGATCAGCCATGATTTTAATGAATGGCAGAGCAAGCTCAACAGGTTTATTTGGAAGCACTCGCTTTGCAGCTTCTTCATCAGGTGGTTGTGTGATTTTTAACTTTGTGCCTCACTCTTGTAACTGATAAACAGCAACAAAAGCCATGAAGCAGTGCGCATGCTCAAGGTAACAATGGGCCCCGGGTGGTTGATGTCAGCGGAAGACCAATGGAAAGGCAGGGGCACAGCTGGAGGACCTGGCGGGGCATTTGGTCCTCCGACCAATCAGAGTAAATGAGGGACTGGACTAGACTATACCACGTGATCAACCTCACAGTGGGCGCGGATGTGCGGGACGTGTGGATGGAGAGCTGTTGGTAAGGAAAGAAATAAACAGCAGGGAAATTGTGTTGGTATGGGCTGAGAGATTTTACAAATGTTTGGTGAACATCGGAAAATACAAATTTGAAACTTACAGTCCCGTTTTTGCAGTAAACTGGAAAATAACCTCATCATGTGAGCGCCGCCATCTTTATTCGGGTCAGAGATTCACTGGGCACGTGTGCGGCCGCCAGCTTTGTCGGGGGCAAAGTTCAGAGGTGTGTATGTGCAGCCCTCCCTGGTAGAGAGTCATAGGGCAGGATTTACCCAGAGCACATTCAAACCCAGAGAAATGGATTGTTTTTTCTGGACTTGTGTCTTCATCCATTTAAATGATTTGGATGTGAATAGAGCCGGTACAGTTCGTAAGTTTGCAGATGACACCAAAATTGGAGGTGTTGTTGACAGTGATAAAGGTTGTCTTAGAATACAATGGGATATTGATCAGATGGGCCAATGGGCTGCGGAGTGGCAGATAGGGTTTAATTTAGATAAATGTGAGGTGCTGCATTTTAGAAAAGCAAATCAGAGCAGGACTCACATTAAATTGTAAGGTCTTGGAGAGTCTTGCTGAACAAACAGACCTTGGAGTGCATGTTCATGGTTCCTTGAAAGTCGAGTCACAGGTCGATAGGATAGTGAAGACATTGTTTGGTATTCTTCCCTTCGTTGGTCAGAGCATTGAGTAAAGGAGCTGTACAGGACATTGGTTAGGCCTGGTTATCATAAAGAGGCACTGAAACATGGAAGGTTTGAGAATTGATTGTTTAGGGATGTTGCCAGGGTTGCAGGATTTGAGTTGCAGGGAGAGGCATAATAGGCTGGGGCCATTTTCCTTGGAGTGTGATGTTGAAGAGGTTTATAAAATCGTGAGGGGCATGGATAGCGTAAATAGACAAGGTGTTTACCTTGGGGTTGTGGAGGCCAGAACTAGAGAATATAGGTTTAGGGTGAGAGGAGAAAATTCAAAAGGAGCCTAAAGAGCAACCAAAATTGTAACATTTAAAAGGCAATTGAATAGGAAGGGTTCAGAGGGATGGCGGTCAAGTGCTAGCAAATTGGAATAGTTTAGGTTAGACTATCTGG
>NW_025176698.1:0-2035 GCF_004010195.1 Chiloscyllium plagiosum | reverse complement strand
TTACAACCCCTGTCCTGTGTTACACACCCCTGTCCTGTGTTACACACCCCTGTCCTGTGCTACACCCCTGTCCTGTGTTACAGCCCCCGTCCTGTGTTACAACCGCCTGTCCTGTGTTACACACCCCTGTCCTGTGTTACAACCCCCTGTCCTGTGTTACACACCCCGTCCTGTGTTACACACCCGTGTCCTGTGTTACAGCCCCCTGTCCTGTGTTACAACCGCCTGACCTGTGTTAAAGCTCCCTGTCCTGTGTTACACACTCTTGTCCTGTGTTACAGCCCCTGTCCAGTGTTACAGTCCCATGTCCTGTGTTACAGCACCCTGTCCTGTGTTACAACCGCCTGTCCTGTGTTACACACCCCTGACCTGTGTTACAGTCCCCTGTCCTGTGTTACAACTGCCTGTCCTGTGTTACACACCCCTGTCCTGTTTTACACACCCCTGTCCTGTATTACACACCCCTGTCCTGTATTACACACCCCTGTCCTGTGTTACACCCCCCTGTCCTGTGTTACAGCTCCCTGTCCTGTGTTACAACCACCTGTCCTGTATTACACATCCCTGTCCTGTGTTACAGCCCCCTGTCCTGTGCTACAGCACCCTGTCCTGTGTTACAGTCCCCTGTCCTGTGTTACAGCCCCCTGTCCTGTGTTACAAACCCCTGTCCTGTGTTACAGACCCCTGTCCTGTGTTACACACCCCTGTCCTGTGTTACACACCCCATCCTGTGTTACACCTCCTGTCCTGTGTTACACACCCCTGTCCTGTGTTACACTGCCCTGTCCTTTGTTACAGCTCCCTGTCCGGTGTTACAGACCCCTGTCCTGTGTTACACCCCCTGTCCTGTGTTACAGCCCCCTGTCCTGTGTTATAATCCCCTGTCCTGTGTTACACCCCCTGTCCTGTGTTACACAGCTCCCTGTCCTATGTTACAGACCCCTGTCCTGTATTACAACCCCTGTCCTGTGTTACAACCCCTGTCCTGTGCTACACCCCTGTCCTGTGTTACAGCCCCCTGTCCTGTGTTACAACCACCTGTCCTGTGTTACAAACCCCTGTCCTGTGTTACAACCGCCTGACCTGTGTTAAACCCCTGTCCTGTGTTACACACCCCTGTCCTGTGTTACACCGCTGTCCTGTGTTACACACTCTTGTCCTGTGTTACAGCTCCTGTCCAGTGTTACAGTCCCATGTCCTGTGTTACACAGCACCCTGTCCTGTGTTACAACCGCCTGTCCTGTGTTACACACCCCTGTCCTGTGTTACAGTCCCCTGTCCTGTGTTACAACTGCCTGTCCTGTGTTACACACCCCAGTCCTGTGTTACACACCCCTGTCCTGTGTTACAGCCCCCTGTCCTGTGTTACAACCACCTGTCCTGTATTACACACCCCTGTCCTGTGTTACAACCCCTGTCCTGTGTTACAACCCCTGTCCTGTGTTACAACCCCTGTCCTGTGCTACACCCCTGTCCTGTGTTACAGCCCCCTGTCCTGTGTTACAACCCCCTGTCCTGTGTTACAGACCCCTGTCCTGTGTTACACCCCCTGCTCTGTGTTACACCCCCCTGTCCTGTGTTACAGCCCCTGTCCTGGGTTACAGTCCCCTGTCCTGTGTTACACACCCCTGTCCTGTGTTACACACCCCTGTCCTGTGTTACACACCCCATCCTGTGTTACACCCCCCATCCTGTGTTACACACCCCTGTCCTGTGTTACAAACCCCATCCTGTGTTACAGCCCCCTGTCCTGTGTTACAGCCCCCAGTCCTGTGTTACAGCCCACTGTCTTGTGTTACACACCCCATCCTGTGTTACAACGCCCTGTCCTGTGTTACACCCCCCATCCTGTGTTACACACCCCTGTCCTTTATTACAGCCCTCTGTCCTGTGTTACACACCCCTGTCCTGTGTTACAGCCTCCTGTCCTGTGTTACAGCCCCCTGTCTTGTGTTACACACCCCTGTCCTGTGTTACAACGCCCTGTCCTGTGTTACAGCCCCCTGTCCTGTGTTACAGCCCCCTGTCTTGTGTT
>NW_025176697.1:0-2035 GCF_004010195.1 Chiloscyllium plagiosum | reverse complement strand
AGTAGGGTATCAGGGATAATCCCGGTAATTACAAACCTGTGAGGCTGTCATCAGTGGGAGCGAAGCTGCTGGAGAAGATATTGAGGGACAGGAGAAATTCTTATTTGGAGAAAATGGTCTTATCAACATTAATATCTGAAGGGTAGGTCATGTCTCACAACTCTCTCCAGTTCGATGTTACACCCGAATGGAGTCAACGTTCCCCCTCCATGCTACCACAGTGACTGCCACCTCCTGGTCGATAGAGCACATTGAGTGACCCCTTTCTGTTACCTTAATGGCAGCTCTCACTTGATCTGTACTACACTCTTGATCTTTACAACACATTGGGGGACTTCCAGCTCCTCCGAGTCACAACAGTTGCAGCTCTCCCCTGATCTATATGGCACGCTGCCTGTCTCCAAACTGCTATAGCAGTGAATGCGACCTCTGTCATTTCAGTGTTTTCACATCTAATGACCTCATTACTTTGTTGGAGATAACCTGACATCGCTGTTTCTCCACACGCAAATGTTCGAAAAATGATCGACGTTATAAAATAGATGTTGTACACCTGAACCAGAGGGGTTCCAATATCCTGGAGGGCAATTTTGCTACAGCTCTTCTGGAGGATTTCAACGAATTCATCAGTGATGGGAACGTAATTTGCAGCTCCAGAGTACAGGAGGTTGAGCGTTCTTATCAAAGACAATACTACAGTGGCAGAAAGGATTCTTGATGAGGACTCGTTTGCTTAAGTCGTGTGGGTGATGTTAAAACAGAAAAGGACAGGTCACCCTGTTGATAATTTTCTATCAGCCTCTGAAATGTTTCAGTGATGCAAAGGATAGGATTGCAAAAATGATTCTGCATTGGAGCAAAAGTAACAAGGTGGTTGTTATGGGGTTTAACTTTCCAAATAATGAATGGAAACGCTGTGGTTTGAGTACTTCAGAAAGATCAGTTTTGTCCTCCACGTGCAGGAGGTTTTCCTTATACAGTATGCAGATAGACCAACAAGAGACGAGTCTACCTTGGATTTCTTCCTGGAAAAAGATTCAGACCAGGTTTTCGATTTGGAGGTAGGTGAGCACTTTTGTATAAGTAATCGCAATTCGGTTATATTTACATTAGTGACTAAAACAAGATTGGCATGTACAGTAGTTATAGGTGTGTAAAAGGCAATTAGAAAGTCATTAGGCATGATTAAGATGCATAAGATCGGCAATGTTAACAATTGAGATGTGAAGCCATGTTCATGGAACAGGTACGTTAAGTCCTTGATAAATATGACCCTGCAGTCAAGGAATAAATGGTTGAGCAAGGGACCCGTAGTTTAAAAAAGAAGCGGATTCTCTTGTTAAGAGAAAGAAGGCGGCTTATATGAGGATAAGACGCGAAGCTCAGTCAGCGTGTTTGAGCAAGAGCTGTACTAAGGCAGGAGAGGACATAATAAGTATTTGGCAGGGCGGTTGAAGCAGAACCATAAAGCTTTCTGTCGTTATGTTACGAATAAAAGAACGAACAGAGTATGACTAAGTCCAGTCAATGACAGCAGTCCGAATTTGTGTATGGAGTCCGAGGAGATAGGGGCGGCGCCAAATGTTGGTCAGTATTTACACTGGCAGAAGACAATGTTGTCGAAGAGAATACGGATATACAAGCTCATGGACTAGAAGGGATTGAGATTCATAATCAGGAATTGTTATCAATTATGGAGAGGGTAAACATAGATATGTTCCTTGGACCGGAAGGGACTAATTGTAGGTCTCCCTGAGATGGTATGCCGGAGATTCGTGAACTTTTGGCTTTGAGCTTTATGTCGTCATTGTCTTCAAAACAGTGCCAGGAAACGGGAATACCAATGTTGTACTATTGTTCAAGAAGGAGAGTCGGGACAGTCTTGGTAATTATAGACCATTGAGCCTTATTTCAGTTGTGTGTGAAGTGTTGGAAATGATTTTATGAAATAAGCGTTATAATCATCTAGAAAGGAACAATTTGATTACGGATAGTCAACACGTTTTTGTGAAAGGTAGGTCATGCATCATAAATA
>NW_025176696.1:0-2035 GCF_004010195.1 Chiloscyllium plagiosum | reverse complement strand
GAAGTACTGTTGTTGAAAAAGACCTGGATGTCCGTGGTAATAAGTTACTAACAGAATTCAAATGGGGCAGCAAGTAATTAGGATTGTAAATGATACATGGTCCTTCAGGCAAAATGATTGAAATACCAGAGTAAATATATTTTCCCAATGATAGTGTTTTATTGAGACAGTATTTGGAGTGTGGTATTCAGACTTGGCCTGCTTTATAAGTAATGATCTCCTTGTCATTGAGAAAGTGCAAAGGAGTTCAACCCAAATAAACCCCGGCATGATGGTACCATGAGGACAGAGTAAAGAGACTGTATGTTTCATCTGTAGCGCTGTGAGAGAATAAGTTTAAACTTGATGATTATGGATGGGCACTCATTTTCTCCCAAACAGCCATTGATAGATTGAGAAATTTCATACTTTTTGTGGGATGCTTGATTCCTGATATTTTCAATTCCACTGCAGAGGTTATTTAACAGAGAGATGCAGGCTCTGAATGAAGTCTGAACACTTTAATGTGCAGTTGCTCTGTGACCCTGCACTGAGCATTTTATTGCTCATAGTCCTGTCAGCAGCCACAATACCTTCATTCTGAGACAGTTAGTCATTCCCACCAGCTTCTGACCCCGAGAGAGAATACAGATCTGCTTTCTCGGAGATGAAACACATCTTTGAGACCGGATTTAAAAAAAGGCTTCATTCTCATTGGCAGAAAACCGTGTTAAAGTAAAACATATTGACTGTGGATGTTGAAGCCATGAGGAACAACGTGGAGCAGTCTGTCTGTGCAGTCCCTGTTCCATTTGTTTGTGATGTTGGAGCATCACTGCCATGTTCCTGTGTTAGTGACTCGAGGAGCTGAACGCCATCCTTCTTTACCTTTGTAAGTGAATCCAGGTGTGAAATGACTTAATTCTGATCCCGTGTAGTGGGGCTGACCAGACTTCCTGTCTTCCTTGTGTAATAGGCAGGAGGGGATAAATGGGCTATTCCTTTTCTAGTCCAATCATTTTGATGAGATGAATGATTTCCTCATATTCTTGTGGAATCAGATCGAGCTGAATGAGCTCCTCCTTTTACTGTGGAAATGTGCAGTGTCTCGCAGCGTGGTTACATGAATGTTACTCGCACTTTAACAGCACAAAGTTGAATGTTGTCCAGGTCTTGTTGCATATGGGCACAGACTGCTTCAGGAGCTGAGGGGCGACAAATTGTTCTGAACATTCTGTAATTTTCCAATTGCAATTGGAAAAAATCTATTCGATCTCCTATTTTGACATCATCTGCAAATGGACTACCCACACACATATAATCCAAATTATTTATATAAATGATGAAATGCAATACACTTAACACTGATAAGTTCGGAACACCCCTGGTCAAAAGCCTCCAGTCTGAAAAACAATTGTCTACCACTATAATCTGTCTCCTACATTCAATACAATTTTATAATCAATTGGCTAGCTCATCCTGGATCCATTAATGATCTCATCTTACTAATATTTCTACCATGCAGAATCTTGTTGAACACCTTGCTGAAGTTCATATTAACAACATCTACTCCTCTGCCTTCATCATTCTTCTTTGTCGCCTCTTCAAAAATCTCACTCAAGTTTGTGAGACATGATTTCCCACACACAAAGCTATGTTAACTCTCCCCAATCAGACCTTGCCTTTCCAAATGCATGTAAATTCTATCCCTCTGTATCCCCTCCAACAGCTCACCCACCACTGACGTTAGGTGTACCAGTCTAATGTTCCTGGGTTTTCAGATCACTGTTTTCTTTTCTAGCCCCACTCTTCCACTGGACACAGCAAGTTTTAAATGGAACCAGGTTGTTGATATGGCCAATGATATAGGTCTCAGACTGGATCAGGGTCAGTGTTAGAAACAAATCAGAATGGTTTCTGTAATCTGCTAAAACAGAAAGGTTATGACCAAAAGAAACTTACAGAAGCTATGATAGAAAGATGAATGAACAGCAGTTTGGATATTGCAGATATGTACATCCACATTTCTGCTCACACACATCACACACCACACACA
>NW_025176695.1:0-2035 GCF_004010195.1 Chiloscyllium plagiosum | reverse complement strand
AGTTAGTCACACCGGGACAGTTAGTCACACTGGCAGAGTTACTCACACTGAGACAGTTAGTCACACCGGGACAGTTAGTCACACCGGGGACAATTAGTTACACTGGGAGAGTTAGTCACACCGGGCCCAATTAGTCACACTGGGACGGTTAGTCACACTGGGACGGTTAGTCACACCGGGACAGTTAGTCACACCGGGACAGTTAGTCACACTGGGGACAGTTAGTCACACTGGGGACAATTAGTCACACTGGGGACAATTAGTCACACCGGGCCCAATTAGTTACACTGGGACGGTTAGTCACACTGAGACAGTTAGTCACACTGGGACAGTTAGTCACACTGGGACAGTTAGTCACACTGGGACAGTTAGTCACACTGGGCCCAATTAGAGCACACTGAGACATTTAGTCACACTGGGACAGTTAGTCACACCGGGCCCAGTTAGTCACACTGGGACAGTTAGTCACACTGGGACAGTTAGTCACACTGGGCCCAATTAGTCA
The DNA here is from genome assembly GCF_004010195.1 of Chiloscyllium plagiosum. Taxonomy (NCBI): domain Eukaryota; kingdom Metazoa; phylum Chordata; class Chondrichthyes; order Orectolobiformes; family Hemiscylliidae; genus Chiloscyllium; species Chiloscyllium plagiosum. The sequence continues at coordinate 1,530 of NW_025176695.1, read as the reverse complement.
CACTGGGCCCAATTAGTCACACTGGGACAGTTAGTCACACTGGGACAGTTAGTCACACTGGGCCCAATTAGTTACACTGGGACAGTTAGTCACACTGGGGACAGTTAGTTACACTGGGGACAGTTAGTTACACTGGGAGAGTTAGTCACACTGAGGCAGTTAGTCACACCGCGCCCAATTAGTCACACTGGGACAGTTAGTCACACTGGGATGGTTAGTCACACTGGGACGGTTAGTCACACTGGACCCAGTTAGTCACACTGGGACAGTTAGTCACACTGGGACAGTTAGTCACACTGGGACAGTTAGTCACACTGGGCCCAATTAGTTACACTGGGCCCAATTAGTTACACTGGGATAGTAAGTCACGCTGGGATAGTAAGTCACGCTGGGATAGTAAGTCACGCTGGGCCCAATTAGTCACACCGAGACAGTTAGTCACACCGAGACAGTTAGTCACACTGGGCCCAATTAGTTACACTGGGACAGTTAGTCACACTGAGACAGTTAGTCACACTGAGACAGTTAGTCACACTGGGCCCAATTAGTTACACTGGGACAGTTAGTCACACTGGGACAGTTAGTCACACTGGGACAGTTAGTCACACTGGGCCCAATTAGTTACACTGGGACAGTTAGTCACACTGGGACAGATAGTCACACTGGGCCCAATTAGTTACACTGGGACAGTTAGTCACACTGGGCCCAATTAGTTACACTGGGACAGTTAGTCACATTGGGACAGTTAGTTACACTGGGGACAATTAGTTACACTGGGAGAGTTAGTCACACTGAGACAGTTAGTCACACCGCGCCCAATTAGTCACACCGCGCCCAATTAGTCACACTGGGACAGTTAGTCACACCGAGACAGTTAGTCACACCGAGACAGTTAGTCACACCGAGACAGTTAGTCACACCGAGACAGTTAGTCACACCGAGCCCAATTAGTTACACTGGGACAGTTAGTCACACTGAGACAGTTAGTCACACTGGGCCCAATTAGTTACACTGGGACAGTTAGTCACACTGGGCCCAATTAGTCACACTGGGACAGTTAGTCACACAGAGACAGTTAGTCACACTGGGGACAGTTAGTCACACTGGGGACAGTTAGTCACACTGGGCCCAATTAGTTACACTGGGACAGTTAGTCACACTGAGACAGTTAGTCACACTGGGCCCAATTAGTTACACTGGGCCCAATTAGTTACACTGGGATAGTAAGTCACGATGGGATAGTAAGTCACGCTGGGATAGTAAGTCACGCTGGGCCCAATTAGTCACGCTGGGCCCAATTAGTCACACTGAGACAGTTAGTCACACCGAGACAGTTAGTCACACCGAGACAGTTAGTCACACCGAGCCCAATTAGTTACACTGGGACAGTTAGTCACACTGAGACAGTTAGTCACACTGGGCCCAATTAGCAGTTAGTCACACTGGGGACAGTTAGTCACACTGGGGACAGTTAGTCACACTGGGGACAGTTAGTTCCACTGGGACAGTTAGTCACACCGGGACAGTTAG
>NW_025176694.1:0-2034 GCF_004010195.1 Chiloscyllium plagiosum | reverse complement strand
TGAGACCATGGACACCTGTGTCTTCGCCTTTTTCGCATGTTTCCCTGTGAAACACATTCTGGTAGTTTGAACGCTCTGCTTTGACTATTTCTCTTTCTTTCGATTATGATTTAGGCTTCATCGAAAAGGTCGAAGGAAGTTTTCAGAAATTGATTTATTTTTTTGGAGACACATTAATTTTGCTTGATTAACCTATGATTTTCCAAGTGGACCGCTATTCTTTAATGAACAGTTGAGTCTGCTGCATTTATTTTCAACAAGAGATGGTCAGCAGATTGGCTCACGGTTAACAAGGTTTGGTCACGTTCCATTTTTTTTTCCAAAAAGTATGACACATTGGCAGTTTTTGAATCCTCTGGTGCTCTTTCCGAATTCAGTTTCTAGAACATAGAACACAGAGCTTAGAACAATACAGCGCAGAACAGGCCCTTCAGCTTCGATGTTGAGCCGACCTGTGAACTATTCTCAGCTCGTCCCCCTACACTATCCCAAAATCATCCATGTGCTTATCTTTTATTTACTGTTTGAAAAATTAAAACCAATGCACCTACTACATCTGTAGTTACATCTTTTCGAATTCCAGGGTGTAATTTATGAGGAAAAGCGCAACAGGTCAGGCAGCATCCAAGGAGCAGGAGAATCGACCTTTCGGGCACGAGCCCTTATTCAGGAAGAAGGGCGCATCCCAGAAACGTCGATTCTTCTGCTCCTTGGATGCTGCCTGACCTGCTGCGCTTTTCCAGCAACATATTTTCAGGTCTGATCTCCAGCATCTGCAGTCCTTGCTTTCTCCTTTAATTTATTAGGAACAGGAGATTATATGGCCCAATTAATTTCTCTGACACGACTTCTCTCCTGATGTGTTAATTTCTCCTCTATATTCTTAAACATTAGTAGCTTCATTGTGTTTACTGAAAGAAGCACTGAGATTCATTCAAGTGCTCGATGTTCATACGCAGGCTACCAGATGGATTAAATCAATTTTCAGCTTGAATAAAATGTGTTACTGGTTGGGAGGGTGGCATTCTTAGATTTAAGGAAAATTACTGGTATTGTTGAATAGGACGTGGAGAGCAGTCAATCTCCAGGATTGTAATCAATCGTTTAGAATTCCCTTGTCCATTAATCACGACTGAGTATTCGATTTCAGAAACTGGACAATGTTTAGACTTGATGAGCTATGGTGTGCATTACTGGCATTACAATTAGCAATTGGTCAGAGAAGAGCTCAGTCGATAAAGGGATCGATGACAAAAGATTTAGATGCCAATTTCCAAGTCAAGATTATTTCACACAAAGGAAAACCGTCTAAATTCAGAAATGAGGTAAAGTACATGACAATAGAATCCAATGAACAGAGAAGGCAATGTAAGTGAAGTCAACGATGCCAGGTGCAGATAATATTCTCTTTAGGATATTATGCGAAAGTAAAGTTTGTTTTAGTTTCACAGGTGAATGTGAGTAGAATCAGTGATGATTTGAGATAATTGCATCTCCAGAGGTCTGATGCATGTATAAATGCACATTACCTTTCCATATCTTGGCCACACACCAGTCACCGACCTTCAGGCTCTGCTGAGGTAATTCATTCTCAGAAATGGCAAAACCACCGATTTTGCTGTTGAAAGAGATTTACTATCCACTTCTCGCAGCTGTTAGTCTTCCAGGTAAGCCATTCAATCAGTTTGTGTTTAATTGATTTTAATTTTTCCTTGTTAATGCCACATACTGTATGCCTCAGTGCTTCCAGATCAATATCGAGTGTCGTGTCAGTGCACTTTTACCTTTTCCCTTTTTTTCTGGAAGCTTTAGTGGTTTAATAATAATAATTCAAATGAATGTCCTCGGAAAATATGTTTGTTGATCTTCAGACAGTCCGAGAATCACATGTAGAATTAAACTGGAACAGCATGTTAAATGTTTGGGTAAATTTTGTAGTTTATAACTCACTCAGAATGAGTTCAAATGCTCTTAATACGTACCTTCACCTCTGCTTCAAACATGCATTGAAACATTAATGATCATTTGTGTTTC
>NW_025176693.1:0-2034 GCF_004010195.1 Chiloscyllium plagiosum | reverse complement strand
TTGACCCTTCCCAAGTAGGACACTCTACATACTACTTGAGGAAACTTTCCTGAACTCACTTATCGGATTCCACTCCATCAAATTCCTTAACGCTCCTGCAGTCTGAGTCTGCTACAAAAATTAAAATCCACTGTTATGACAACCACATTGCTGCTGCATGTCTCTCTTCTCCATGCATATTTGTTACTCGAATTCACGTTGGCTATTTGGAGGCCGATAGCACAACCCGGTGACATCATCATCCACTTCCTACTTCTTAGCTCCACCCACAAAGCCTCACTGGTGATTGGTCAGTTATTTTATCTCTGCTTACTGCTTTGATCATCCACTTAATCAGAAATTCAACTCCTCCTCCCCTCCTTCCAGCATCCCTGTTCCGCCTAAAGCACCTGTACGTTAAGCAGCCAGTCCTCTCCCTCACTTAGCTATGTTTCTATAAAGGCTGTATTATCCCAATCACACCTTCCTTTCCTCGCCCTTCGTTTATTGGTCTTACCTACCAGCACTCTTGCATCGAAATAAATCAGTTTAATCCAACAGGCACTCCTTGCTCCCTGTCGTTTTCCAGCCTAACCTGTCTCTTCACTTTACTGTTTCTGATTACTGTATCTCCTTGCAGCCTCGCACTTGTCTCCATGATCATGAGAATACCCTCCTCGCCAATATAGTTTAAACCCTCCCTTGTAGCACTAGCAAAATTCGCCAACAAGATATTGGTCTCCACCCCATTGCATGTGCCACCTGTATCTCCTGATCAGGTCAACCATGTCACAGAAAAGACCCCAATGATCTAAACATTTGAGTTTCTCTGCCCCCCCACCTCCGCACCAATTCTTTAGTTACTTATTTATCTGCCATATCGTCCTGTTCTTACTATCATTAGCTCAGCCCACTGGAAGTAATCAGCAGATTACCACCTTCAAGGTCCTAATTTTTTACCTTTCCTCCTAGCTCTCAGTAATCACTCTGTAGGACCTCATTCCTATATCTACCTGTGTCATTTCTGCTAACGTGAACAATGATTTCTTGCTGATCCCCCTCCCCCTTGAGAAAGTTCTGCAGCCACTCGGAGACATCCTGACACCTGGGAGGTAACACGCCATCCTGGATTCCCGTTTGAGGCCACGGAATCTCCGATCTGTCGCTCTAACAATCGACTCTCCTATCTCTAAGGTACTGTTTACCGTTACCCTTTCCTACTGTGCCCCAGAGTCAATGGCAATGCCACTAACCTGGCTACTGCTGCTTTTCCCTGGACCGTCATTCCCCTGATCAGTATCCAGAACGGTGTGCTTGTTTTCGACGGGAATGGCCACAGGAATTTCCTGCACTCTCTGCCTACTCCGTTCGCCATTCCAGGTCGTCGTCCAACTCCTCTCTGTCTTGAACACAACAGGATGCAAGGACTGTCGGTTGGATTAAATTGCCTTTATTTAAATGCAACAGGATTGACAGGTAAGCCTGATGAACTCATGGCATGAATCTTAACGTGGAACTGGGATATTATAGTCATTGCAGAAACATGATTGGTGCGTATCTTGGCTGTGACCACAGCAAGAAAGCTCTTATCTATGAAGTTCTTAGTATCTCGGATGATCCTGAATACATTCAGCTCCAGCTCCCGAACACGGTCTCCCAGGAGTTGCAGCTGGGTTCACTTTCCACACGTGTAGTCTTTAGGAATGGTGGAAATTTACCTGAGATCCCACATACCGTAGGAGGAACGTGCAACTGTCTTAACTGCTATCACCACTGCTGCAACACTAAAGTTGAATGGACTTTACTTGAGCTTCTCTGTAGGTTTTGCTGAGCTGTTGCTTTGCAAATCATCTTGAACCAAACATTACTCCTTACTCTACTACCAAAAGCGCGTCTCTCGACCCCTTCGCACTTAATTTTGATTAGGGAAAGATGGAGACACTGCAATGATGTAGCACTTGAGCTTTAAGCACTCCTTGACACATGGCCACAGACTACCTGCTCTCCCGCCAAGATCACTGTTTGGTCTTGGAGGGTCTTCCTTTTGGTAGTGCT
>NW_025176692.1:0-2034 GCF_004010195.1 Chiloscyllium plagiosum | reverse complement strand
GGCACTACCTGGACTATTGTGTACAGGGTTAGTAAGACTACACATGGACGATTCTGTACTGGGTTGGTGAGACTGTAATTGGAGCATTGTGTGCATGGTTAGTGAGACTGTACGTGGAGTATTGTGTACAGTGTTGGTGAAACTGTACCTGGACTATTGTGTACAAGGTTGGCGAGACTGTACCTGAACTATTGTGTACAGGGTTAGTGAGACAGTTTCTGGACCTTTGTGTACAGGGTTGGTGAGACTGTACCTGGAGTACTGTGTGCATGGTTCGTGAAACTGTACATGGAGTATTGTGCACACGGTTGGTGTGACTTTACATGGAGTTTTGTGTACAGGGTTGATGTGACTGTACCTGGAATATTGTGTATAGGGTTGGTGAGACTGTACCTGGAGTATTGCGTACTGGGTTGGTGAGACTGCACCTGGAGTATTCTGTACAGATTTGGTGTGACTGTACCTGGACTATTGTGTACAGAGTTGGTGAGACTGTCCCTGAAGTACCCTGTACAGGACTGGTGAGACTGTACGTGAAGTACTGTGTACAGGCTTGTTGAGAATCTACCTGGACTATTGTGTGCAGGGTTGGTGACACTCTACCGGGAGTATCTTTACAATGGTTGGAGAGACGGTGCCTGGAGTATTGTGCACACGGTTGGTGTGACTTTACCTGGAGTTTTGTGTACATGGTTCGGGTGACAGTACCTGGAGTATTGTATATAGGGTTGCTTTGACTGTACCTGGAGTATTGTGTACAGGGTAGGTGAGACTATACCGGGGATATTGTGTACAGGGTTGGCGATACTGCATCTTGAGTAATGTGTACAGGGTTGGTGTGACTGTACCTGGAGTATTGTGTACAGGGTTTGTTTGACTGTATCTTGAGTATTGTGAACAGGGTTGGTGAGGCTGTATCTTGAGTATTGTGAACAGGGCTGGTGAGGCTGTATCTGGGGAAATGTGTACAGGATTGGTAAGACTGTACCTGGAGCAATATGTACAGGGTTGGTGAGGCTGTACCTGGACTGTTTTGTACAGGGTTGGTGAGACTGCACATGGACGATTGTGCACATGGTTGGTGAGACTGTACTTGGAGTATTGTGTGCAGGGTTGGTGAATATGTACCTGGAGTATTGTGTACAGGGCTTGATGAGACAGTACCTGGAGTATTGTGTGCAGGGTTGGTGAGATTGAACCTGGACAATTGTGTACAGGGTTGTTGAGACTGTACCTGTATGGTTGTGTACAGGGTTTGTGAGACTGTACCTGAGGTATTTTGTACCGGGTTGGTGAAACTGCACCTGGAGTATCGTATACAGTGTTGTTGAGAGTGTACCCGGAGTATTGTGTACAGGGTTAGTGAGACAGTATCTGGACCTTTGTGTACAGGGTTGGTGAGACTGTACCTGGAGTACTGTGTGCAGGGTTCGTGAGACTGTACATGGAGTATTGTGCACACGGTTGGTGTGGTTTTACCTGGAGTTTTGTGTACAGGGTTGATGTGACTGTACCTGGAATATTGTGTATAGGGTTGGTTTGACTGTACCTGGAGTATTGTGTACAGGGTTGGTGAGACTATACCAGGGGTATTGTGTACGGGGTTGGTGAGACTATATCTTGAGTATTGTGAACAGGGTTGGTGAGGCTGTACCTGGGTAAATGTGTACAGGGTTGGTAAGACTGTACCTGGAGTAATGTGTACAGGGATGGTGAGGCAGTACCTGGACTATTGTGTACAGGGTTGGTGAGACTGCACATGGGCGATTGTGTACTGGGTTGGTGAGACTGTTAATGGAGTATTGTGTGCATGGTTAGTGAGACTGTACGTGGAGCATTATGTACAGTGTTGGTGAGACTGTAACTGGACTATTGTGTACAAGGTTGGCGAGACTGTACCCGGAGTACTGTGTACAGGGTTGCTGAGACTGTACCTGGACTTTTGTGTACATAGTTGGTGAGACAGTACATGGAGTATTGTGTACAGGGTTGGTGAGATATTACCTGGACAATTGTGTACAGGGTTGCTGAGAC
>NW_025176691.1:0-2034 GCF_004010195.1 Chiloscyllium plagiosum | reverse complement strand
ATCCATCTCGGTAACTGATATAAATGCTCCTATGTTAACATCATCCCACCCATTGCTGTCCCTCTTCCATACGTGGGCGCTTTGTCATCTAACCCGTTCCAGTCAGTTTCACCATCCTCAATGCCTACTGAGGAGAGCGGGGCACTAACTATCCCCCCCACTGTAACTACCACCTTGACCTTCGGCTTCAAGGCCTCACGTCTGAGAGCCACCACCTTCACTCGTTACTGTTTCTCAAAATAACGTAACACATTCCGTCATTCCTGGAATAAAACAGAACAAAATGTGAATTTAGTTTTACTTGAAATAAGAATAATTTGACTTTCACTTTTCATATATATAGAGGTGAAATTTTAATGTGATTATTTAAATAAATTTAACGTTATCATACAGTGAACATAACCCTGGAAATCAATGACAATGAATGAACTGCTTGATATGTGATTATTTGTACCAGTTTTTGCATTGAAAAATCAATTTTATTTAAGGCTTGTCACCTCTTACACCATGCATTGGAAGAGAGATATCAGAGAAAAATAGACTGTAATTTTAGCTCTACTGAAATAATGAACTGAAACAATATTTGGGCATGTGTTTGAACTGGAAACTGTTTGATATATGGTGTCAGTATAGACACGAAAATGTTTTAGTTTGCAAGTTGTTCTGCACTTAGAATAAATTGAAATGAATTGTGATTATGAATTGACCATTTAAAATATATGTTAAAGAGAATAATCAGTTATAATTTGAAGGAAAATTGGAAAGGAAATAAATATGTATACATTGGTATTAATAGTTTAAAAAATGTTTACAAGTTGACCGGGGTCATTTGATTGAGAGAGGTTGCATAAATATAAAGACTAATTTGCCTTTTTCATTGCATTGTTGTTTCACTAGAATCTGTTGTGCTCTAAGCTCTTGTTGTGTGCAATATACTTTTGCTAACAGCTTAATTGATCTGAGAGACCCTGATCAGGTTTACTTTGCCTGTAAATCAGTAGCCAGTCAGCAACACACCTGATTTTCTGAGGGGAACCAGAGATTCTTTTCAAAGGAAATAAGTGGCAGATCACACCGAGAATGGTTTCCAGCACATAGCATCAGCAGAGAAGGGTTTTTTCCAAAGAATTTTAATCTCTATTTATAAATCTGATAGCATATGTGTTGAGGACTCAGCCCCTTTGTTCTGAGCTGTTTTTATACAAGCAGTTAGTTCAATGTGTTTCTGCCAAGAATGTTTTTTACTTTCCCCTTTTACTGTAATTCTGTGAGATTACTTTCTGTGGATAAAATCAGTGCTGTTCAGTAACTGAACATTGAATGACTTTGACTCTAACAGAGTAATGGCCTTGTTTTCTGCTAATTATTCACTTTCCACTTCCTGATTGTGTTGAATGTTACAGAAGCAGGCTCTGGGCAATGTTTCCATTCACTTGTGTGGGAGTCAGAGACAGCCACGTGGTCAGTCAGTTTCAGGCTGATGGATCAGTTTCTCTGTCCTATTAGCTGGTTGTCACTTGCTCAGTTTCCGAAGGCTCATCTCAGTGTCAGTCCATCAGCGGCTGGAACCCTCCATCCAGCATTTGTTCCCTCTCACCATGACTATTCCAATACAGTCCTAGCTTGTCTCACACATTCTACATCCATGTACTCATGATCACCTAAGATTCTACGTCTGTGTCCTTACAGAAAGTCGGTGCGTTGATGTTATAAGTTCAATTAAGTTTCTGCTCAATGATAATCCCCAGGATGTTGATAGTGGGGGATTCACTGACGGTAACACAATTGAATATCAATGATGATGAATAGATTATTTCTTATTCGTGATAGTCATAGTTTGCATTTGTGTAGCATTAGTATTACTTGTCCCTTTTCAGTCCAGGCCTGGATATTGTCCAGATCTGATGGTAACACAATTGAATATCAATGATGATGAATAGATTATTTCTTATTCGTGATAGTCATAGTTTGCATTTGTGTAGCATTAGTATTACTTGTCCATTTTCAGTCCAGGCCTGGATATTGTCCAGATCT
>NW_025176690.1:0-2034 GCF_004010195.1 Chiloscyllium plagiosum | reverse complement strand
CCCCGTCTCCCCCGGGGACGCCCCTCGATGGTGTGATGTTCCCGCCTCACCAACCCCCTCACTGCCTCCCGCTTTCTCTCAGCTGGGTCAGAGCAGGACCCACATCACTCCAGGCTCCTCACTGCTGTCTGGGGAGAGGGGACAGTGTAGAGGGAGCTTTACTCTGTGTCTAACCCCGTGCTGTCCCTGTCCCTGGGAGTGCTTGATGGGGGGACAGTGTAGAGGGAGCTTTACTCTGTGTCTAACCCCGTGCTGTCTCTGTCCCGGGAGTGTTTGATGGGGGAAAACTGTAGAGAAAGCTTTACTCTGTATCTAACCCCATGATGTCCCTGTCCTGGGGGTGTTTGATGGGGGACAGTGTAGAGGAAACTTTACTCTGTATCTAACCTGTGCTGTCCCTGTTCCTGGGAGTGTGTGATGGGGGGGACAGTGTAGAGGGAGCTTTACTCTGTATCTAACCCCATGCAGTCCCTGTCCTGGGAGTGTTTGATGGGGGACAATGTAGAGTGAGCTTTACTCTGTATCTAACCCCGTGCTGTCCCTGTCCTGGTAGTGTTTTCTTGGGGGGACAGTGTAGAGGGAGCTTTCCTCTGTTTCTAACCCCGTGCTGTCCCTGTCCTGGGAGTGTTTGATGGGGGGGGGCAGTGTAGAGGGAGCTTTCCTCTGTTTCTAACCCCGTGCTGTCCCTGTCCTGGGAGTGTTTGATGGGGGGGGGGAGTGTAGAGGGAGCTTTCCTCTGTTTCTAACCCCGTGCTGTCCCTGTCCTGGGAGTGTTTGATGGGGGGGGGCAGTGTAGAGGGAGCTTTACTCTGTATCTAACCCTGTGTTGTCCCTGTCCTGGGAGTGTTTGATGGGGGGCAGTGTAGAGGGAGCTTTACTCTGTATCTAACCCCGTGCTGTCCCTGTCCCTGGGAGTGTGTGATGGGGGACAGTGTAGAGGGAGCTTTACTCATTGAGATAATGCCAGTCCTCAGTGTAGTCTTGGTGGGGGTGGACTGGATGGTCCTGCTGAAGTGTGTTTCGGTTTGGTTTCGAGCTGTCTGGGTCCCCTGTATCCTGTTGTTAAACTGATCGATGGTATCAGTGCTTGCTCACAGAGGAAGCAAATGTTTTCCGCTCTGTTATCTCAGCATCCTGCCCCTGAGCACCCTGGGTAACGACCATCTTCATCTGCTCCAGCGCGCCAGCCTGTCATTGGCCCGATCACCGGCTTATTCGGGGCCTACCGAGTGTGGATCTAACATTCACTGGGAAAGTCTGGACTCCAATGTCTGTTGTCGGCTTCGCTCGTGGGGCAAGGAAATCGACGCTCTTTCCCCAGTCCCGGCCTACACGTGACTCCATTCGCCCCCCCCCCCCCCCCCAGGTGACGGGGTTGACGTTTAGCTGCCGTCTGGGCAATGTGAGGGGGTGGTAAATCCCGGGCCTACTTCACTAGGCCCGCAGCCTGTCGATGAACCTGCGTTGACTCCGGTGCCCATCCCCCAGCCAACCCACATAAGGGATAGCCTTCTCCATTGACGGACTCCAGTCCCATCCATCCTGCAGAAATGGAGGCCCGTGCGTTTCCCGTCCAGTCCCTGTCGTCCCCCACTCCCTTCCCAGGCTTTTGCCCAGGCCTGACCTCCCTGTGTTTGTTCTCGTTGTCTCTCTCCCACCACCCCCACCCCCCGGCTTGCCGAAAGCAGGTGACTCACGGCGGACATATGCCTGGTTTTCCCGGGACGGGCACCGTAATTACAGCGCGCTGCTGCTCAGCAAGGAGATGGATACGCTGTACGTGGGAGCTCGCGATGTCCTCTTCGCTGTCAACACCTCGGCCATTGGGCAACTGGACTTGATCAAGGAGGCAAGTGCCCGTCAGACCTCCCCCGTTGTGTGGGAATATCAGAAACTGGGGCTCACTCCACCATCCAATGCCATCAGAGCCTAACGTCAAATTCAGTCCCCTGCTTTCTCCCATCTCTCCTCACCCCTTTTGCCCTGATCTCTCTCTCTCTTCCCACCTCTCTCCACTTCTGTCCCAATCTCTCT
>NW_025176689.1:0-2034 GCF_004010195.1 Chiloscyllium plagiosum | reverse complement strand
CCTTCTGTACCTCTTAATACTGTAACCTCTTTATCTGCTACTCCTTGCCTATGCCAGTAAGCCTTACTCTCACAGGTATATGTTTTAAGAAGATCTCACACATTCTTCTCAATCCCTCACAGAATCCAAACTTTGGTTTCTGAACCAAATCATCATCATCAGCCATTTCAGTTTCTCAGCTTGCCATTGTAACTCTCTGCTCTTCTACACGAGTTCTCAAGACTGCAGGAAGTGAATTGTTGAACTTCTCCAAAATAAGAACCTCTCTCAGAGTGTCATAGGTTTTCTCTGTTTTAAACAACCTTCCCCATCTTTCAAAATTACTTTGTTTGATTCTTTCAAACACAACGTACGTTTAACCAGGGATTCTATTTTGGATTCCTGAAAAACTGTCGGCTTCTGGCACAAGCTCATATGCTTAAGATGGCTTTCTTCACCTCCTCCGATAGGGATGCAAATACCTATCAGCTTTGTTTGGATCAACTAAATCCACATGTTCTCTGGCAACTACACATGTTTAGCCACTTTCTGAAATGAAATTAAATGTCTCCCTTATCATTCTCATCAAATTTAGATAATGCCTGGATTTATTTAACCAGATCCCCATCAGGCCTTTGCCTACTATAGGGTTGATCATCCTCACAATCCTCCTTATCCAGCCTACCGTCTGCCTTCATCTCCGCTTTCCATGTCAACTTTCCTCTCTTATTACTAACTTTTGAACTTGAAACTCTCTGCCTTTCTTCTCTCCCTTTCTCTCTTTCTTCTTAATTTCTTTTTCTTTTATTTCTACTTTTCATCATAATTCAAACTGTTTCAATTCCTTTTCATGTTCAAAGTGCCTCATTTGAAATTGAATTCTAGCCATTTTCAAAGAGTCTGATGGCGGTTCCTACAGCTTTGCCTTCATTACCTTTTGTAAAAACCCCAAATTTACTTCTTCCGCACCCATAGAACTCTGAGTGACTTAAAGAATCTTTATACACAAAACACTGTTTAAACCAACCGAATTCATTACTCGGAACAAAAGACACTAACAACAACTATACGCGACCTTTGAACCCAATAGCCTCCCGATTCATACTTTCCCATGTCTGCAAGAGGTTATTCTGGATTCTCTGGTTTCCTCCCACAATCCAAAGATATGCATGTCAGGTGAATTGGTTATGCTAAATTGTACATAGTTTTCAGGGGTGTGTGGGTTTGTTGCCTTAGTCGGGGTAAATGTGTAATAATAGCGTAGAGGAATGGATCTGTGTAGCTTATTCCTCGGAGGGTCGGTGTGGACTTGCTGGGTCGAATTGCCTGTTTGAAAATTCTAAACCCAATTTGGTATTATCGATTGAGAACCAGACAAGAGTCCCCAGTTTGCTATAGAAGAACCAGACTTCCTCAAACTAGTTTAAGAAGGTAGCTTGGATGCTGACCTTTTCTTATTTAAAATGTAGATGTGAAGTGGGTGTTCCAGATGTGATGGTACTCGTCAAACAACTCACCTTTAAGCAAAACACAATATAAATAAACACTCTAATGAAAATCCATACAAAATGAAGAGGAATTTTGAATAACTTAACTTTTGGAAACCTTAACTGAATAATGGATGCAGTACTTTCTACAAATGAACAGTTCCAATATACTAAAATCACCTAAACACACCCCTTAGCAAAATGGAACATTCAGACATGCATTCTTGCATACAGTTCTCCAATCCAGGAGGAAACAGCACCAAGTGAAGTTACAGAGACAATAGCAGTTAGGGATCATTTACTAAAACTTCCAACCCTTCTCGGACCCTAAGCCACTGGTAACTGTTACTGTTACAAGGAAAACACTAGAAAGCCTGGTCTGTGCCAGCTGGCTATTGTTCCTACGATTTATTAAAAACCTTAAAGCCTCGTAAGTTATTTACTTGAGACGCTTTCAGTAGGCACTTTGGCCTTTAAGATCTCTTACTTAAAAAAGAGTAGAACATAACCTTTTATTAAAAAAATGACAGCATTTTCACACAATTTAGATGCCTGGTCCTTTACTCAG
>NW_025176688.1:0-2034 GCF_004010195.1 Chiloscyllium plagiosum | reverse complement strand
TGAATCCTTTCTCACACATGGAGCAGGTGAAGGATTTAAATCCACTGTGCCATCTCTGGTGCCTTAGCAGATTGTAAGATCGAGTAAATCCCTTCCCATATGTGGGACAGGTGAATGGCCTCTCCGCAGTGTGACTGTGTTGGTGAGGGTCCCACTGGGAGGGTTAAGTGAATTCCTTATTCTAAATGAGCCCGTCCTCCTGTTTTCTCTCAGTCATTATTGACAATCTCACACCAGAACCTGTTCCAGAGAGTGTTCCAGAATAGGCAGAATGGTCAGCTGCAGCTGGTCACCTGACCGGTCACTGGTCCTGAAAGGTTCACTCTCCACAGATGCTGCCAGATCTGCTGAATCTTTCCAGCAATTTCTGTTTTTTCTTTGATGTCCCAGCACTTGCAGATGTTTAGTTTTCCAACACTCATCTTGTCTGTTGCAGAGGAGTTTATTGATGAAATTAGAGTGTTTTGAAAATTGTACGTTAGGTCACACATCAGCTATGATCATCATGAATGGCAGAGCAAAGTTGAGGGGCTGAATGGCATCCTCCTGTTCCAATGAAAGTTATCCATCGTCAGCTTGTGGTAACATTTGCCCTCACTGCTCACTTCATCTCCATGTCGAACACATTGTTACTGACTGAACAAACCTCCTGTGTTTGAAATAAACTTGCTAATGTTCAGTGGCTCCCTCTCCTGCCACCCGGGTTTAACTCTCATCATGGAATACTGTCTTGTATTACTGCGGGAATGCCCCCAAGGACTAATCCTGGGGTCTGTATCCCCTGGGATCCACAATCACCGTTTATTTCCTTCTTCCTCTCTCATTCTGGCTATTGAACTCTCGGTTTCAATCCTTTCTCCTGTCATGCTCTTCAACATGTCCATGTGGGTGTACTAGAGGCAGCTGGGATTTAATGAAGGGAAGTGGGGATTAGGCGGAAGTACGAGGAGAGCTGACAGCAAAGATAGTTCTCCTTGTACCGGCAGAGTTTCTCCGTGACCCAGTGAGTGGTGAGGCACCTGAGTTTGTGGACGGAGACAGATTCAATCAGGGATTTGGTAAGACACTCAGACATTGACCTGTCCATCTGATTGTTAACTCAGACTGACTGAAAGAAAGATGCACATTTAGACAGCACCTTTGATGATCTGGGGCAATGAAACATGCTTCCAACCCAATGATTTCAACCACAAATCTCTGAAAACACAGACACAAAGCTTTCTACTTGTACCAGCCTGTCTCTGAGCCTCCTCTTTTCTTGAGAAAAGCGTTTTGAGCTGTTCAGCCTTTCCTGCTGATTATAACCGCTATGTTCCTGCAAGATTTCTGACTGAACCTTTATTTTCCTGTTCCTTGTGAGTGATGAAAGTAGCAGAAACATTTCCTGACCTGTGAGGGGTTTTGTTTGGAGTATTTATATTTACAAATCCATTCCCACCCTCACATTCAGTGTGAACTTGATGTAAAACTGAAGGAAATGTGTGAGTGAGCACCCACAGAATCATATGTATGAGTTGAATGAACCTGGCATGAGGAAAACATGACAACAATCACAACTAGTTAGAATCACAGAATCCAGTGGGTGCAGAAAGAGTCTATTCGGCCCATCGAGTCTGCAATGACCTACTCACCCATCCTACCCCCATAATCCCACATTAACCATGGCTCGCCCAACCCACCTAAATTGCACACTGCAGGCCATGTTAGCATAGCCAATCCAGTAACGTTACACATCTGTGGGAGGGTCACAAATTACATCCAAATGCTGTGAATTGTGGATGAAGGCTCACAAATACTTGACTCTGACACAAAATAAAATCTGGGGGATACTGCAACCGGAAAAATTTCTGATTATCTCAGGAGGAAAAGAATTCAAAACTCGCGCCATTGACCCAGGGGGCGCAGTGAAAGTTACAGAGGTCTGGGAACCATCAGAAATGTAACAGGTTGTGAGCAAGGTGGGGGTGAGACAAGGACAAAAAGGCAGTCTGTCACACGGGAGATGGCAGGAGAAATTAAATGGCAGAAATGGTA